>NW_024870465.1:302253-321962 GCF_013358625.1 Macadamia integrifolia | reverse complement strand
TACCACGCATTGATGATTTGTTTGACCAACTACAAGGTGCAAATGTATTTTCAAAGATAGACCTTAGATAAAGCTATTATCAGCTCAAGATAAAGAGCGGTGACATACCCAAAACAGCTTTCAGGACTCGGTATGGTCACTATGAGTTCCTAGTGTTATCTTTTGGGTTAACCAATGCACCAGCAGCATTCATGGATAACATCTTGATCTACTCTAAGATGGAAGAGGAGCATACTCAACACCTGAGGATGGTATTACAGAGGCTGAGAGAACAACAATTTTTTGCCAAATACAATAAGTGTGAATTTTGGCTTAAACAAGTGGGATTCCTTGGACACGTAGTGTCTAAAGATGGAATTAAGGTGGATCCTGATAAAGTGAAAGCAGTAGCAGAGTGGAAAAACCCCAAGAACGTTCAGAAATTAGAAGTTTCTTGGGTTTAGCTGGGTACTACCGGTGCTTCATTGAGAGTTTTGTTCGGATCTCAGCACCAATGACCAAGTTAACTAAAAAGGGGGTAAAATTTGAATGGACAGAGGAATGTGAGAAGAGTTTTCAGGAATTGAAGAAAAGGTTGGTGTCAGCCCCTGTGTTGACCATCCCTAAAGGTACAGGTGGAATGACATTCTACACTGATGCCTCTAAGGTCGGGCTGGGTTGTGTTCTCATGCAACGCGGTAAGGTGATAGCATATGCATCCCGACAACTAAAGGAATATGAGAAGAACTACCCCACTCATGACTTGGAACTAGCCGCAGTCATTTTTGCCCTAAATATTTGGTGATATTTTTGTATGGGGAGAAGTGCGAGATATATAGTGATCACAAAAGCCTTAAGTACTTTTTCACCCAAAGAGATTTGAATATGAGGCAGAGGAGATGGATCGAGCTCATAAAGGACTATGACTGTGACATTCAATATCATCCTGACAAGGCTAATGTAGTGGCAGATGCATTGAGTTGGAAGGCACAGACTATGTCACTCTCATACTTAGCAATCAGCCCACCACTCGTACAAGAGGCGATGCTAATGGATGAAACCCTCTTATATGAAGGAGTAACCTTAGAGCTTGAACATCAACTAGAAAACATTAAATGGTTAACTATATCCCTGGCAGCTCTACAGGTGCACCCGTCTATTAGGCAAGAGGCGATAATGAAACAACCTTTGGATCCTAAGTTGCAACGGATCAGAATTAAGATTCAAGAGCAAACAATGAATAACCCTGACTTCGTTTTAGCCAACGACGGGGCATTATTGTTTCGAGGTAGGTTGTGTGTGCCCGATGATTTGGAGATACAATACAAGATAGTGCAGGAAGCACATAGCTCTCAGTACTCACTCCACCCAGGAAGTACAAAGATGTATAAGGACCTCAGACAAAACTACTGGTGGCCAAGCATGAAAACCACAATAGCCCTATATGTGGCGACTTGCCTTACATGTCAAAAAGTAAAAGCTGAGAGGCATCGACCTTATGGTACTCTTCAGTCACTCCCAATACCAGACTGGAAGTGGGATAGGATTACGATGGACTTTGTCATCGGACTACCACGCACACCTAAGGGGATGGATGCGATTTGGGTGATAGTGGATCGGCTTACTAAGACTGCTCATTTCATTCCCATCAAGACCAAATTCTCTATGGCCAAGTTAGCACAACTTTATATGGATAACATAGTGCGCTTGCATAGAGTGCCAATGAGCATTGTGTCAGATAGGGACCTAAGGTTCACTTCCAGATTTTGAAAAAGTTTCTAGCATGCTTTGGGATCACAAGTGAACTTGAGTACTGCTTTCCACCCACAGACCAATGGTCAGTCAAAGCGAATCATACAGATATTAGAAGACATGCTCAGGGCATGTGCAACGAAAATGTGTTGTAGTTGGGAAGAATATATACCCCTTGTGGAGTTTACCTATAACAACAGTTATCAAGCTACAATTGGGATGGCTCCATATGAGACATTATATGGTAGGAAGTGTAGAACTCCTCTATATTGGAATGAGGTAGGCGAACGTCGAATGCTAGGACCTGAAATGATACAGATGACATGTGACAAAGTCGATGTTATCCGAGAAAGGATTAAGGCAGCTCAATCACGTCAAAAAAGCTTTGCAGACACCCGTAGGAAAGACATTGAGTTTCAAACAGGAGAAAATGTGTTTCTCAAGATTTCTCCTACTAAATGGTTGCATAGATTCCAAAGAAGGGGTAAGTTGAGCCCGAGATACATTGGCCCATTTGAGATTTTGACTCAGGTTGGCTCAGTAGCCTACATGCTTGCTCTTCTGCCTTCGCTCAAAAATGTTCATAATGTATTCCATATATCCATACTAAAATGATACGTTCACGATCCATCGTATGTGTTACCCGTGGAACCAGAATATCTAGAAGCTGATATGACCTATAGAGAACAACCAGCTGAAATCTTGGACCGAAAAGTGAAAATCTTTCACAACCGCTCCATTCCCTTTGTAAATGTGCGATGGGCTAACCATTTACTTGAAGAAGCATCTTGGGAGAAAGAAGATGAAATCCAAGCTAAATACCCTCATTTTTTTTAACAACCAGGTACACCAATTTCGAGGATGAAATTTTCAAAAAGGGGGGGTAAATGTGATACCCTACTTTTAAAACCTGGTTTACTTACACGGTTGACCCGATTTAATCATACAGAACCCGAACCAGAGAGGGTTAAGGCGGGTTCCCTATGGACCATGATGGCAAGGGTGACTTTGAGCACTAGTTGGCCAGACAAGTCCGAGTCAGTGCCAGAGGAGACAGGTGTACCCAAGCGGTGTATATGCACGTATCATAAGGTCATGTATGGGTAATGCTAGTATGTAGCCATATCCTAAAGTGTATACGTATTATATATCTCATACTGAGAGTGAGATACATGCCGAGAGTTGAATTCCATCGAAATCTCAATTGTTTGGTTAAGTTTCGACCAACAGGTGGGCGGTCACAGGTGGATGAATCTACCCACCTGTGTGACCTTCCCATGTGGCTACTAGATATTCTCTAGTATAAATAGTATTTATTGTGTCTTTTCCTTTTTTCTCATATAATGCATTAAAGAGTTGGTGAGAATAGTAAAGAAGAGAGAGAAAAGAAAGGAAGAAAAAGAGAACAAAGAAAAAGAAAGGGAAAGAAAAGGAGGAAGAAATTATTTTAAGCGATGTCGAGGTTTGATCTTCTCATTCCAACACCGGAAAAGTGATCCCCAACACGAGACCTACGATTTGAAGTGAGCGAAAGCTATACTTCTTAAACTTTCACCAAACCCCAAGTGAAACCCTTGATTTGGGTAGAGTTCCTTGAGATCTTGTAAATCTCACTTGAGATGATGAATCTAAGGTTTAATAGATGGTCTATGTGTTGATTTTGAAGGTTTAAAGAAGTATTTACAAGATTTGAGAAGCATTGGTGATTTCTTGAGTTAAAAGGTGATTTTGGGGTTTTGGAAGAGTTCTTGAGCAAAGAAGGTAAGATTGCTTTTTAATCCTTAAATCTAACTTAGATCTAGGTTAAAGTCATCTTATAAGACCTTAGATGTGTAGAAAATATGATTGGAACAACCCCATTTGGTTTTCCTATGGTTGTGGAACGTTTCAAAGAAGAAAATAAATTTTCGCTCCCACAGGTGGGCGAAAACCGACGGGCGAAGCCACCCGCCTATTGGGGCAGCACCTCAGTTCCCACAGGCGGGCAAAGATTGACAGACAAGCCCACCCTCCTGAGGGGGCCCATCGATTGAATCGATGGGCTATCCGGCCCACCTTTGAAGACAGGTGGGCTGTCTGGCCCACCTGTTGGCCCATCAGTTGGATTTTTTAGCCCAAATGGGCCCAAAACGGACGGACAACCTTATTTTATGATTTTAAAGATGATTTAAACATCAAACATTTGTTAGTTTTGACCCCAAAGTGGTGAAATGCTAACCTCATTCGCTTATGATAGGTTCCACTAGAATTTACATTTCTCACGCTAGATCTCACCCATACCGAACGTGAGCTTTTGTACCCAACAAGTAAGTGGGGAGAGGATATTTGAATTTATTTTTAGGTTTGTTTTTGCATCATTAAATTGTATCTAGACTAGCCATGTCATCATGTAAATTATGTGTAGATTAGTCATCCTCATATGCCGTTCGCACGCATTACTTGTGCATTCTAAACAAATGATTTATGATATGTGTGTTATACTTTACATTATCAATGCTAAATGATTGATGTGCTTATGTGATGAACGGTTGGATTACTGTGCATGATGCATTATTAGACTAGACGCCGTAGTCGGCTTGGAAACTAGTGCATTGGTGGCCTGTGGTATGGGACGCGGTGGCACTATGTAATCGTACTTTGTCATGTAGGAGTATGTGGTTTAGGATTATCATTCCCCGTACTACGACCCTTCCCAAAAGGGGTTGAGGTGTTGGGTTATCACTTGGGGGGAAGCAGTGGTCGCGGTTGTCGGGTCACTATAGCGGTTAGATATATGCTCGGCTGGTCATTAGGATAGTCGACAACCTCAGTGGTATATTCAAGAGGGTCAATCGTAATGCTTTTAAATTGCTGGGGTCATCACCTTTACATTTCTGTCATTTACTTTTATGTTGAGAGCCAGTAGTCGACATGCTTTACTTTTCTGAGTACTCACGGTGGGCCTTCTCTAATAACCCTATGGGCGTATCGCGGGATAGAGTTCGCGGCTCGCACCCAGGGCATATGCACACTGTGGTTTTAAATAGCATATAACCTAAGACTTAGTAATGTTGTTTAGGTGGATTAGATTTAAAATGAATTACATAGCATATAGTGCATATGGATGTCGCTATTTGTGTGGTTTTTCTTTTCACTTACTGAGCTAGTGAGCTCATCCCACGTGCACACCTCTTTTAGATGATTTTGTAGGTCACCCTCCTGAAGATCAGGAGTCAAGCCCCACTATCGCGTTTCCCGTTGAGGATTGGTGGATCCCCGAGGAGTATGAGCACGGTGTTGATTGCATGTGCAAGGGCTGTGCTAAGGGACCGTAGTAATGACACCATACAGGATTTTACTTTTTGATTCTTTTAATGACCTCCCCTTTTGTGTACTTGATACGTAAATTGTTATTCTTTTTGTGTAAATATCATGTATGCGGGCCCACATGTACTTAGCTATATACTACAATTTGGGTATCAAGTATATTGGGGATATTTATAGGTAATTTAAGTCTTCTGCTGAACTTTTGAACACTTATCTTAGATGTGGGTATGTTGTGGTGGGGTACTGTATCAAATGATCCTGGCAAGTTTGGGTTAACCGGAGTTAACTCGGTCACCGATCCAGTTCTGTGCGAACGGGGTGTGGCAGTCTTAGCTAAACAATCTTTGGGTCACCCAACAGTATTCCAGTTGTACTAAATCAAAAAACCTGAGCCACATGGTTTCTAGGCCGTCAAATGGTATTCTAATTGTACTAAATCAGAAACCTCGAGCCAAATGTTTCTAGGCCATCTAATGGTATTTCGGTTGTACTAAACTGGAAACCCAGAGTCAAATGGTTTATAGGTCGTCTAATGGTATTCCAGTTATACTAAACCGAAAACCCTGAGCCAAACAGTCTTTAGGCCTTCCAATGGTATTCCGGTTGTACTAAATTTGAAACCCTAAGCCAAAGTTTTCTAGGTCATCCAATGGTATTCCAGTTTACTAATTGAAAACCCTGAGCTAAATGGTTTCTAGGTCGTTCAATGGAATTCCAGTTGTACTAAAATTAAAACCCTAACCTAAATGGTTTCTAGGTCATCTAATGGTATTCTGGTTGTACTAAATCAGAAACCTCAAGCCAAATGGTTTCTAGGGTGTTCAATGGTATTCCGGTAGTACTAAACCAAAAACCCTGAGCCAAATGGTTTCTAGGCTATCCAATGGTATTCCGGTTGTACTAAATTGGAAACCCCGAGCCATATGGTTTCTAGGCTGTCTAATGGTATTCCGATTGTACTAAATTGGAAACCCCGAGCCAAATGGTTTCTAATAATATTTCAATGCACATGATTGCAACAATATATATATATATTCAACATTCAATAGTCCACAAATATTACATGCATACACCTACATATGAGAACACATGAAAATGGTAATATTTGTGATCTTTGCCTTTTCATTTCTCTTTTGGCCCATGTATGTATGTTCTCAGAATATTCTATGTGTAGATGCCAATGATATGCAAGCTTAGGAAATTCCATAAGCTCATGTTAATATATTCTTGAGATTCTCATGTATGGCCATGCATGTTTTCCCATGTACATATGTTTACGTATGATTAGGACTCCTATGCATTTTTGCCAATGTTGTGCATGATCTATGCCATGATGTTTATGTTGAGATTTTCACCTGTCATAGTAGGCCTTGACGGAACCTTCATATAGGAAGTATGGTTACCCTAACAAGGTGGCAGATTGGCTTAGCCATATCCACTCCTTTATATGGTGGATGATCTACAATTTGCCTTTCCGCCTCTGCTTCCACTTTGGTGCTCGAAAACTAGATGTCGAGTTTACTCGGGCCCTTGCTAAGAGGTGGTGGTCGAGTACTCAAACTTTCCACTTGACCGGTCTTCCTTTTGGTGGTGAGCCTATTACCTTCTCTACCCCTTTTAGCCGGTCCAAGGTGCTGACACTTACTAGCATTGATTCTTCAGATGTTACCATCCACCTTATTACTGTTCATAAGGCCTGGATCGATAAGACCATCACTTTGTCCACCCTTCATGTGAAGAAGAAGCAGTTTATCCATTGCATCTTCATTTATTGGGTGACCAATGCTTATTTAGCAATTCATCCAATAAGGTCGATCTTCGACTCGCCTACTTCATTAGAGATCTTTAGAACATTCAGAATTACGATTGGGGCGGGTCCCCCTATATATATTTTCTCAGGATGATGGATCACCTTGCTTGGGGTGACCCAAGTCTATGTGGGGATGCTTTTATTCTTCAAGTATGAACTGCTTGACTTATTTACTTACCTTCCTTTGCTTCGCTTCATGTTATAATTGGTGTTTTCTCTTTCAGCCCTGGGCCTACGAGCACCTTGATTTCCTCTACCCTCCCTATTAGAGGGGGATCATGGCACGTTTCTCCTTACAAGGAAGTAGGGGCGGGTGAGACTGTCCACGATCCTTTACCTTTTTCCACCACAGGGAGGGATGTTAGAACGGGCTTACTGTGGTATAGCTTTCTTCTTCTTTCTTTTCTTGGATTATTTCTTCTTGTTGAACCTTCTTCAGTATCAACTCTTTGTTCTTATAGGTTTCTTGGACTCCATTCCAGATGGTGGCTTTCCCCGCGGATGCTCATCGGGATGAGACCAAGTGTCTCACTGGTCTCTGCATCCTATTTCAAGGTCCCAATGGTCCTGCATGGTACCTCAGGGAGAGGGTTTCTAGGCAATGGTTCGAATCTGAAAATCGCTTGGCTCCTCACCATCCTCCTCTGTCCATGCTTAACACTAGTATCCTTTTTGGGGAGGACTTTTAGGCAGCTCTAATTGGGATGACGAGGGACAACTTCACAAATCCGATGCAAGATTATTGAGTATTTCTCCAGTGGGAGACAGTACGCATGCCATTTACCACTGATGGTCCTTAGGTAAACTTTTTGGACTTTATTTGTTATGCATCTTGATCATCCCACAAATAACACTTATTGTCTTTTCAGTATGATAGACTGATTATCTTTCCTAGCCGCAATGCCCTTAGGTCCACAGGCGTTTCCACAGAGGGTTCATTTCACATGATTACCGCTCTAGTTCATAACATGGACGAGTTGCCTATTTCTATACCAGGTTTCCACGAATGGATGTACATTGATGCTCGCGACCCTTTCGTGCAACCGATGTTATCGAGGATGACGATGGCAATTGAGAGCATAGGACTCCCCATACCATATCACTGTGTATGTGATCCTGTTTTTCTTCCTTGTTCATTTATTTTCTTTACCTATGTTCTGAATTCTCTATCCATTGGAGACCTCTCCTTTTGTTTATCCCGAATGTCGCTGGAAGATCTAGAGTCTCAGTATATGCTTATATCGTTAGATAGAGTGTAACCTTGACCAGATACTCTTTGGAACTTTATTTCTTTGTTGATGAGTGTTGGCTAGCTTCTTCTTATTGTTAGGACATGTATGTTGCTGATCTGGAGAGATTATGTCGACTCAATCCCGGATTTGGAGGTGGGGGCCCAAATCCCGAATTTGGAGGTGGGGACCCAGATCCCAGATTTGGTGGTGGGGGATCTGGCCCCGGATTTAAAGTTGAAGGATCTACATTCAGAGCTAGAGAATCTGTACCCAGATTTGGATTTGGGAGTGGAGAGACTGATGTGGATCCCACCTTCTCTATTGATGAGTTCGAGCTCCTCATGGGTGATGACGGCCAAGACAAACAGAACGGATAGGGTGGACAGTTGTAAAGTTGATACTAGGACTTTCCTTTATTTTAAACAAAGGATTTTTTCCTTTTTCTTTGAAACATAAATTCCTCTTTTAAAACAATGCACATGATGTTAATTGATTAGGTTTTATTTCTTTTTATTGTTGTGTTACTTTTGTGGATAATGTAAGATTCTATCCCTTAGATTTCATATGGCCATGTGTAAACCAACAACAAAATGAACCATATTAACCCAACCTTTATTCAATATGATAAGATTTTTCAATACAAAATATGAGGTCTTGCCTACTTACATTTGCCAGAACTTAGCAAGGAAACAAACAATATGAGCAGTCAATTCCTGTGGGGGACAGAAGTTTTCAATCCTCTCTGGATCTACCTGGGGAAGCTAATACTATCGCCTGATGTGCAAAGGGAAGTAAAATGAAGTATGAGTCAAGCCCACCAACCTAATGCAGTTGCAACCAGGGGTCTTCATCAAGAAACCAGTCTATGGCCAACCACTGACAATCCCAGTTCACATCTTCCTGAGTTTTCCCTTGTAGGTACTCCACCCAATCGGTGAAAGACTCAAACTCTAGAATCTCTTGCTTGTCCTGATAATGAGTTACCTTCAATTGATTATCCCTCAAAGGTTTTAATAATTGCAGTCACTCCATCAACCATAACTGGAGTATGGCCAGACATACCAAGTAATGGTCTGTTCTAAATTTGCATTTGTAGTTCATCTCATCAAATCCTTAAAACAGTTCTGCCAAGATGGTATGGACTAAATCACACCCTTCGTCATCTATTTCATGACTTCCATAATGACTGGACATACTGCTAGCCCTGGCATGCATGAGACATACCGCGCTATTATACAGAAGAGATATGTGTTGTTCCAATAATTACGATGAACCCATTCATGTGGCAAGAACGTGGTGAATGTTTTTTACACCTTCAAGATGTTGATCTTTCGATAGCTTAGAAAGTGCACTATCTCTTCTTTGCTCCATCCAAAGATTCTTGGATCTTCTCTAAGTAGGCTGACTACAACGAGGGGCAGAATAATTTTTTCACAGGAGGAGAGAGAAAATAAGCTTAAACTCTTCTATAGTGGGGCATATCTCTACCTTCCAAACCTGAACACATAGAACTCCGTGTCCCAGTACTGAAGTGCCTGTCGTAGCAGACTATAGTGTTACTTTATGCATCCAATTCTCCGTAGTACTTGCATGTTCGTAGATTGTAGTAGGTTTGGTTCTTCGCTACCTATCTTCAATGTCCACTTCCATAATGTTTCATATAAAGGACTCATGTCATTCTATTCCTTAAATTGTTCCAACTAATTAGAAACAAATTTTGTAATACTCAAATACTTAAGGTTCAGCAAGACCTCTACCACTTATATTCAATGAACCGAGACTATCTTGTTTATAGATAGATCAAGGGTTGGAAACAAGCTGCCTTGATTACCGACGTCAGATGGTGATCCTTGACAATGTTGAATTCGAGAACAAATTTGAAGGATCACAAGTGGAAGAAAGTACCAATGATCAAATTCCAAATGGTGATTCTTGGGGGAAGGAAACAGATATGATCTTTTAAATACTCTGGTCATTAATTTGGGAATCCTTTGCCCCTCTTATTTTTTCTTTTTGGCTGTTGAGACTACACTTGCATATATCGAGTATCCTCGCGTTACACCTTCTCTTTGTACTTGCTCTAACCGGGTTCAGATTGAAGTGGACAAGCATCAATCAACTATCGTCCTCGACCTGTATGCCAAGCGTTCCCCAATTTCTGTCCTTTAACTTGGAGCTATCTGTTCATCTCATTCTGGATCAATGGGTGCTTTAGTATTCCATAACCTTTAGCACGTCTCCTCTCTTCCGTCTTTAGCCTATGTATCCCTTGTGAAGAATCAAGTCTAGCATAGTTCGTTTGCTTCACCCTAAACATAACACTTCTTGAATTGATCCACATTGACCAATCCTGGTACTTCTTCTCCATCAAGATCCATAAATATTACGGCTTTTCTAGGTAGTATATCCTTGACTGTAAATGGGCCACTCTAGTTTGGCCTGAATTTCCCTCTTGGGTCATGAATGGTATCCCTTTGCTCTCAGAGAACCAATTCTCCCTTTTCTATGTGATGAGGCTTCATCTGCTTTTTGAAGGCACTAGCCACCCTTTGCTGATTCTTCATCCATGGGTTTCATTTGCTTCTTATCTAATAAATTGAGCTCATTATGCCCTGTTTTTACCCATTCTCCTTCAGGTTACTGACTATTGAGGAGAACCCTCAGTAACAACATCTGGATTTCTATGGGCAATACTGCTTCCATATCGTAAACCAAAGAGAAAGAGGTTACCCCTGTAGAAGATCTTATGGAAGTCTAATCTGCCCATAAGGTGTATATCAACTTGTTGGCCCAATCTTTGTGGATCTCAACCATCTTCAGAAGGATTAGCTTTATGTTTTTGTTGGTTGCCTCCACTACCCCATTAGTATATGGTCGATAAGTGGTGGACCTATGTCTTTAGATACCAAATTTTGTGTACATTTTATCAGCCTTGCCCCAGAAATGGGATCTTTGAACCGATATCAACTTCTATGGTACTCCATACCAGCAAATGATATTTTCGTGAATGAACTTCGCTATTTTGGCAGTTGTAAACACTAAATTGCGCTTCTACCCATTTGGTGAACTAATCTATTGCCACCAAGATGAAATCATGTACATTGGATGCCTTAGGATGAATTTATCCCATGCCATCAATCCCCCAAGTAAAAAATAGCCGAGGAGAACTGAGAGAGTGCAATTCTGTTGGTGGGATATGTATGATGTTGGCAAGATCTAGCACTTGTGGCATTTCTTAACGAAATCCACGTAGTCTGCTTCCATCGTATTCTAATAGTACCCCAATCGAAGAATCTTCTTTGCTAATATTTTTGCACTCATGTGGGCTCTACAAAGGCCCTCGTGGACTTCTTCCATGATGGCCTTTGCTGGTTCTTCATCTACACATAACAACTGTATCCCATCATAAGATCTCTTGCATATCAAATCTCCCTGTAGGATAAATTAGGTGGCATGCTTCCTTAAAACTTATTTTCTCTTTCGATGGCTTTGATAGGGTAATTTTTCTTTCTCTGATGTATTCAATTATGCGGGTGAACCATGATCTTCCGTCCACCATGAGGGCATTCACAGTACTTTGTGTTTATGGATTTATCTCTACATTATGCTATAAATGGTCAGACTCATGCCATGGGATTGCATTCCACCATGGAAGCTAATCTGGCAAGAGCATTTGCAAACTTGTTGATATCTTTTTGAAAATATTCAAAAGAGATCTCCTCGAAGTGCTTGACTACCTCCCCCAAGTGTTCCTGGTATCGTTTCATCTTTTCATCCCTGGTCTTCCATTTTCCTTGATTTTGGCAAATTACGATGGCTAAGTCACCATATACCTTTGTCTTCTTTACCCTAATAGTCACTACTATTTCCAGTCCCAATGCACATGCTTCATATTCGACAATATTGTTGGTGCAAGGAAAATTGAGACAAAAGGATGAGGGCAAATAATCTATCGAGAGTTACCAAGAATATTCCCTTATTGCATCCCTTTTGATTGGATGCCCCATCAAAGTATAACTGCCATTCACTGGTGACCTCTTCTTCGGTTGTTGCTATTCCTTCGTCTAGGAAGGCATCATCCAATATTCTTTCGTCTTCTATAGGATAAGTGGCCAAATGATATGCTACCTCCTATCCCTTGATGGACTTTTGAGTAATGTACGTAATGTAAACTCAGATAATAACAATAGCCATCGAGCCATCCTCCTTGTAAAAGTTGGCTTCTCAAAGCGATACTTGATTGGATTCATCCTTGAGATTAATCAAATTAGGTATGCCACCATGTAATTCCTTAACCACTTTGTTGCCCAGACTAATGTTGTCTTCTCCAGAGATGTGTACCGCGTCTTATAATCCAGGAGCTTCTTTCTTAAATAGCAAATAGCTTATTCTACTCCCTTTTCTTTTTTTCTTTTGAGCTAACAATGGCCCTATGGAATTTTCTCTAACTGTTAAGTAAAGCAAAAGGGATTCTCCAGCAATTGATGGTACCAGCACTGGTGGATTTTCCAAGTACCCTTTTTTTCAAATGCCTACTAAAATTGATCATTCCATTCTTTGGGTTGATACTTCTTTAGTAATTTGAAGATCGGCTCACAAATGGTGGTCAACTGAGTTATAAACTGGCTGATGTACTGGATGTGGCCGAAGACACCTCTTATCTCCTTCTCTATTTGAGGTGTGGGCATTTCTTGAATCGCCTTGATTTTGATGGGGTTCACTTCAATGCCTCTCTCGCTTACGAGGAACCAATGGCTTTCTGGATATTATACCAAATACACATTTTTGGGGATTCATCCTCAACTAATATTCCTTTATCCTCTCAAAGAACTTCTTTAGGGAGGAGATATGCCCCTGCTGATCCACCGACTTTACTATCATGTCATCCACATAGACTTCTACTTCCTTGTGCATTATATCATGGAGAATAGATGGAGGCCACTCTTTGGTAGGTTGCCCTAGTATTCTTCAGCCCAATTAGCATCACCTTGTAACATAAGTCCCCCACGAAGTGGTGAAAGATGTCTTTTCTCTATCTTTGGGGTGCATGCTTATCTGGTTGTACCCTAAGAAACCATCCATAAATGATAATAAGGTGTGTCCAGCCATTTTGTCAATAAGCACATCAATGTGAGGAAACAAGAAATCGTCTTTCAGATTGACCTTGTTGAGGTCTCGAAAGCCTTTGCACATCCGCATCGTCCCATCTTTTTTGGGGACTGGAACAATATTTTCCAACCATTGAGGATATTCCACCACCTGTAAGAAGTTGGCATTCCATTGCTTCAATACTTCTTCCCTAATTTTCTCACTCCATTCATGACGCATTTTTCTAGCTTCTGCTTGATGGGCCTTACATCGGGGTAGATTGGCAAGCAATGTTGCACAATGTTTTGATCAATCCTAGACATATCCTCGCAGGACCAAGCGAAGACTTCTATGAATTCTCTGAGGAGCCTTGTTATTTGTGTTATTTATTCATTATCCAGGGCAACACCAATTTTTACTTCTGAACCACATGAATGGTTTGGGATTTTTTAGAATTGCATTTTTTTATTAAATTATCATATTTATTAAGATCACCATCAAACAACGGAGGCAAATCATACTCAGAATCAAAATTTTCATAGTTACTCAAAAGAGGAGTAATAGACTCAACATACATGAACTCTGACTCATTATAATAGACTCAAAGACGGACTCGGTGCCTTCTTTAGTGATATTTAGACTGGTTGACTCTTGGGTATGAGTGAACTCGAAGTTGCCTCTAACATTGGTCTAATTTAGTAGCGGTCTATTGGCCCTATGAATCAAAAAATGCGGTAGCGGACCCTTTTCTTCTTTGTGGCAACTGCTGCTATGTCAACTCATTGAAGCTGCTTTGGCATAAAGACGAATTAGCTGACCCATGGTCTTGAAAATCGAACTTCGTGAAGGATAAATCCTGATTGAGGCTACTAAGGTCGTTGGCAATGAAATCAAGCTCCTCTAGCAGGCCGTTTGAAATTGCCCCAGCTCCTCGGTCGCATCTCAGTCTATTGTCTCGAGCATTCCCATTAAAATTGGTTTGTTGGCTTAAGTACTTTACCCACAGAATGGTCTGGGCTTGAGCTTGCGCAAATCTTTTGCAAGCATTTCTTGGAAAAGTGAGCAAATATGTCTTTTCATATCCTCAAGTAAGTGTAAGCACCAAACCAACTTCACCTACTTCTCCCATTCTCTTGTCAAAAGAATCCAAGGATTGATCACCATCTTAGGTCGGATCAAAGTGGTAGGATCAAGAGGGGAATCCTTATCTATGATCATTAGGATTCCTGATATACCGGTGACCTGACTTTCACAGTCTTTCTTTGCACACTGGAGCTATTCCAACTTATAATGTACCCAATCAAACTCATTTTAGAAGATCTCAAATAATGGTTGCAATTGGGTCACAGTTTCGTTGAACCAAGGCTCTGTATTCTCGCAAAACATAAAATCCTCTCCTTCTTTCACAAAATATTCATTAAGGGTAAGATAATAGGATGCGACTAGTTTTTGTGTCATCTATAGTGTCTTGTCATATTCCTCCTGCTAAGATCCCTTTTCCTTTTTGACGTATTGGGGAACATACCCCAATCCTCCTTTTTATTTGCTTTCAACTACTATGGGGAACTTTATTACACCTTGACGATATTTGCTGAGTCCCATCCCTGGGAAGTACTGCATGCTCTTCATCATACAGCCAACTGGGGGCTCCAAATGGCCTCATAGTTTGTTGGGATGTCTTCTTTAGCTACTCCTTTAGCGAGGAAAAACACGTGCTTTCTATCTCAAACTCACCGAGGTGGACATTTTTTTCTTGTTGTCCCCCTTTTTCAATGTTGACTAGTGTATCGACCAACTCGGGGTCTCCTAAAACAATTATCACCTTTCCTTCATATATAAACTTCACATTTTGGTTAAACTGAAAGATACTGTCTTTGCCTAATGCAACCATAGTCTTCATAGAAGTATGTTAAAGGAGGTCAGGATATCTATCACCTGGAAATCAATGTCAAACTTCGTAGATGCCGATGATCACAGTTGCCGTAAGAACTCCTAGGATCTCTCTTTTTGTGTTGTCATAGGACCGCACCGTTTGCTTTGATGGCCTCATCTTCTCTATATTCAGATAGATGCTTGATGCTGACCTCAATGGTAATACATTCAAGGCGGACATATTGTCAGTCAAGACTTATAGCACAACATTGCCATGGCACTCAACTGTTATATGTAAAGCCTTGTTGTGCCTAGCCCCTTGGTTAGGTAGCTCCGAATCAAGGAACATCAAAGACTATACTGCATATGTTGCCCCTACTATTTGTGAGAGTTGTGCCGGATCAATTTCAATAGGCACTTGTGCATTTGCAAGAGACTTAAGCATGACTTCTCAATGTGAGGGGGAAGCCATCAACAAACTCTGATAGAAATATTGGTCTGCACCTTCTTGAGCTGTGTAGAATAGGATTCTTTGGTTCTGTACTCAAATGTTTTTCTCCCACCCCACTTGCTTTTGGTTGCTCTACCACCAAAGACAAGTTCTTGAACTTTTTTCCACTTCATGTCTCCATTACGCTTATAGTCCATCACCTTCATCATCACTACCTGTGATGGTGATAATTCCAACCATGGGGTGTCATATTCCTCATATTCTTTGGATTCTCGTTCCCGACTTGGAGTGGGAGGTGGAGGTCCTCCACATCGAGAGTTCTGACCCATACTATCTTCACGGTATGCTAGAGGTACGAAAGCTCATTTTCCAGCCCTTCACCCTCTATTTCTTTGAGGGACTAATTCGCCTCCTTATTGTAACAGCCATTGATGGCAACGTCACCTGACATTTCCTGAGTCTCCTCTAAGTGAGCTAACATTATATTCATTTGTATGGATGCATCTAACTGGTGTTATTTTAGAATTGTCAACTTCTTCCTCATCAACTTCTTCTCGGTTAGCGTCTTCATCTAATCATTCTCCTTCTATTCTGATGGGTAATGCCAAATGAATGGCATCTATAGGATCTACATTTGGATTGTCCCCACTTACGATGCATATTAGGTAATCTAATGGATCTTCGTATAAGAAATACCCAGATACATCCTCTTCATCGGTGCTCCAAAACTCATCATTGTTACTATTGTACTCTTCCTCAATATCTTCATTTTCATCTTCTTCCTCTTCATTTTCATTGATTTCTGCATTATCATTGATCCCCTCCACATCCAAACGTTCATAAATCTGAATCTATTGAATGGAATACTTCCATAGGGTAAATTCTGCATCATATCCTCGAAGTTCATTGACTACATTTTTGTACTCACCCTTAGTATCGCTTGTTATATGGATTAAACAAGCCTCTTCTTTGATCTATTCTCCAACTGATAATGCCATCATTGCCCTGAGTAATTCATTTGTCACTTCTTTAATCACTGGCGAAGGGTTCTTCTCATGCTTGATGGGACATATCAATGAAGTGGGATTCATCCTTGGCCCTTCTTTCCCCAAAACATTCACTGGCCCCATTGATGAGATAAAATCCAGAGACGTTGAAAATGTGAGAATGTCACTCCAACTGTAGACATCTACCCATTCATTCTCGGGCTTATGGAACAGGGGATCATATATTGTTCCTAAGCCATACGATGATCGGGAGTCGGGGCCATATGGTGGAGTTGATAGATATGAGGTGGGATGCTATGAAGAGGATGTTATGTTATTCTGAAGGTGATAGTGGGTCATACGAGGGTGATGAGGGATATGATCTTGGGTGGCATGATGGGGATTCGGGTAGTGGTGGCAAAGGTGGGTGATATGAAGGGTCACATGTTGATGCAACAAGTAGATATGAATAGGTGTGGAATGTTAGGACTTCATATGCTAGTGAGGGTGGTGGTGATTGTTCCATAGCTCCCCGACACTCCTAACTTAGTGGCTTTTGAGATTGTTTTAGTTTCTTCTCTCATTATTCATGCTCTGTTTCCTATGATCTTCATGTAAACACAGGAACTCATGAGATCTTTCCTACCCCTTGGCCAGATGAGTCAAATTGGATATTCTTGAGATTCCTCGGCTTCCAATGCATTGACTGCCCCATGATCTAGGAGAGGATTGGTTGTGACATTAGAAGCATGTTTGACTTTCACTTCTATTGTCCCGTTATCCACCAAATCTTGGATGCCATGTTGCAAACTGAAGCACCGCTCTGTGGTATGACCTTTTTTATTATGGTAGGCACATAATTCATGTTACCATACCAAGATGATAAGGGATCATTGACCGATTTCGGAGCATAACAACCCTGGAAACTTGAACAACCCTAAAACCTAAAACCTGAAACCTGAACCGTGATTCCGGTACCTGAAATCCAGAATCTGAAACTCAGAACCCCGAACCTTGGATCCCCAAAACTCGAAACTCAGAACCCGAAACCCTAGATCCTAGGAAACACAAGACCCTAAGCCTAAACATTGAACAACCCTAAACAACCCTAAATAACCTTGGTACCCTGAGCCCTGAACAACCCTGGAATCCGGAACTTTGAACTTGTAACCCTAAATAACTCTGACAACCATGGAACCCTGAACCCTGAACAAACCTTAACAACCTTGGAACCATGAACCTTGGACCTTGAACCACCTTGAATTACAATGCGAAGAAACCTACCCTAGGTGTGAGGGTCCTCTCTCAATCTCAAGATCAATCGTTTTTAGATAATGAACCAAATTGAACCATTCAACGAAACCACAACACACCATCATAAACAAGCACAATGGAAGATTTATATAATATTTTAATTGGAATCAATATAAAAATTCAAATGATCAATGTCTATAGTGCTAGTGGCACCACAGCTTGGAATGAATACAAACCCGTTTATTAAATCTAAATAACATCACGATTCATGTCTATTACAATTGTTCCTAATAAAGTAAATAAAATTCAAATAAAGTTAGCATTCAAAATATAAATTGAGTGGATCTAAAAATATTACGATTTCCATTAGACATATCATGAATTCAAATATTCTCAATGTCGATTTCCCTTTAATAATCTTAATAGGGCTCAAAGTGTGGTACTACCAAGATCATATGTCAAATTATACATCAGAACCACTAAGTTGGGATTCAAGCTATTGGCTCTCGGATCTAGTAACGGGTTCCTATCAAGGGAAAATCACGCTCCTTAACACCATGCTCTTGCCTCACCCGCGGTCCGTATACCCAACCATAGTGGAAAGTGAGCAGAAAGCTCTTGACTTAGAATCAAACAATGTTCTTAACATCACGCACTTGCCTCACTGTTGTGCTCAACATTTTCATCCCAACACATAACCCCTTATTGGAAGGGTTGTAGTCCAAAATATTCCATTTTATTCATAGTTGATAATAATGACATGTCTCATTATGCTTTTAAATAAAATTGTATCCATTAATTATTTTCATAATCAAATAAAATGTGTTTCAAACATGCATAGTATTTCAAATCATATTTCAAAACAATAAGTGAAAATTAATCATGTTAATTCAATACATGTCCAATTCAAAATAATATCAAGAAAAAAAAATAATACTAGAATTCTGTGGGGTCTCACTTACCTTGATTTCATTCCAAATATCGATTTTTTTTTTTTCTCTCAAAGTAGAACAATTATTATATCTTCATGTACGCTTTCATCAAAATTATGTCTTAACCTGTTCTGCCAACTGACAGGGGAAAATAGGAAATAAATATTTCCACAAATCTAAACGATTGAAACTAGTTCCAATTGAAACATAAATCATATATATATATATATATATATAACATCAGAAAAACCTTCTTACATTAGGTATCAAATCCTCCCAAAAATGCTCTCCAGATTGTAATAGATTTCATCCAACAAATTTAAAACACTCATTAAACATCTTTTCCGAAATCAAATCATTTTCAAAATTTTCAAAAATTTAAAAGACAAATAAATATTGTTACAGTGAAAAAAACAAATAAAAACTTGAAGTCTATGTCCCTCTGTCACCACCCCCATTACTGGGTACAGAAAATTATCCTAACAGTAACCTATCTGAGCACATGAATGTTTCGACATATAGACACATGTATGTACCCTCATAATTATTTTATACCATAAAACAATCCCTAACTATGTTCAATAATATGAACAATCTTGGATTGTTGTTCTGTCTAACCCAGAAAATACTCTCAATATGCCAAAATCTTATTTTCACTCTCATCAACTCACAATCCAAATTTGCATAACTTTAAATCATGGTCTATCTCCAATAGAACATAAAAAATAATAATTAAATCATAGGGAAAAATCTCCTACCTTGAAAACGTTCAAAAACCTCGATTTCTTTTCTCCTTTTTCTTCTTCTTCTCTTTTCCCTTTTCTTCTTCTTCTCACAATTTTAGAGTAGAAATTTTTTCCCCTCACTTTCACGTTTGTGGTTCTCTCTCTCTCTCTCTCTCTCTCTCTCTCTCTCTCTCTCTCTCTCTCTCTCTCTCTCTCTCTCTCCCCCCTACTTAGACTCCAACTCACTTTACTTCCTTAATTCCTCATTCACCTAAACCGACTTGGAGAGAGAAGTTATATCAGGTACATGACCCTTCCCTAA
>NW_024870465.1:277150-302233 GCF_013358625.1 Macadamia integrifolia | reverse complement strand
TGTTGTTTTTTTTTTTTGAAGGCAGGGATGATCTATTAAAAGAAAAGAAAAAATTAAAATACAAATAGGGGCAATCCCTAAGAACTAGTTGTTTTGGGTTGGCTATTCTTTATATCATCTTCGGATTTTTCTTATAGCTTAATTCGACTGTAGAAGTCTAAGGATGTGAATTTGAAACCGAAACCATTTATCGAAACAAACCAAGCCGTTTACACTGAAATTACAAAATCGTTTAGTAAATGGTTTGGTTCTGGTTTCAAGTTTAAGACCAACTAGTTAAATGGGTTGGTTGGTTTTAACCGTTTAACCCGTTGGTTTCAAACCGAATTGACACCGTGAAAATCAAACCGTTTAAACCCTTTTAAACCGTCAAAATCGATCCGATTAACCCGTATAACGATTAAATATTTGGTCGTTTTAATAAAACATTATAGTTTAATTTAGGACCATAGAGGTTGTCCAACAGTCTATTAAATAATTTACTCCTATTATGCAGTTATGTAGTTAAATCCTTGCTTGTTCAATGCCTCATTTAATTTGATACAAGATTGAAGTATTTATCAAAAAAATATATATATTTTAGTAAGCATGCGAATAAATTAGCAAACCGATTGCTAACTGTTTAGAAACCGTATGGAATAAACCACGATCAAAACCGTGAAACCAACACCATTTGAAAATCGTGAAACCGAAACAGTTTACTAAACGGTTGTGGTTTCAGAAAGTGCAACCGTTTAACAAATGGTGCGATTTTGGTTTCACCCAAACAAATGTGAACCGAATCGAACCACATCATATACACCAAAACCGACCCAATTAACACCCTTATGTAGAACCATTGTTTTTGTTGTGGAGCTCTCTTTTTTTGTATTTTTGTCTTCTTATTCTTTCCTCTATTTTTAGGAGAAAAAATATTCTGGCCTTCAATGAAAAAAGAAAAAACTAGTGCAGATTTGGCTCTGGACTCAGGCTCTAAATCTACATCAAACCGACTCTTACTATACGTACCAGTATTAGTTGAACATCATGCTTATTGTATTATGACTCTTCTTACACTGTTCAGTGCTCATCCACCCGAAATAATGAGATAAGCTGGATAATTAGATCATCTGAATGAATCTCTCCAGAGAAACCTAACCAGTTCGACAAACCAAATTAATGTAATCGTGATCGTAATTTGAACAAGTCTTTCGAGTGGGGAAATGAATGCAGTATCCTCCACCAAGTCACGCATGCAAGGTCACCAGATATATATTGCCACGTAAATCAAGGGTATGATTGACATGAAATTCTGAAGTACTGCTGCACAAGAATAGACGCCTAGTTGAATGTGCTGGCCGATATAATTTAAAGGATGAAACAGGCTGAATCTGACAGCTAGAATAAATAGTAATAACTGGTAGCCTGCCTCTTTAATAAAATAGCTCATTGGGTTAGGTTTGGATCTCGGACAATTAGTTGGGTTCATCTTGATGAACCAATGCAATCAATCCCCTCGTATGAATTTTACAAAAGCTACCTTTGCATGTGTTAATTGAAATCAGGTCATGGACCCAGTTCACGTGGAGTGCCCACATGGGGCAGACCGGCTCATTAAGGTTTGAAACCCTAGTTGGTCAGATCTTTATAAATATAAAGGTCTGGCCACATTAAGCATATGCTTTTGACCTAATCTCAAGAGCTCTATCTCTTTTTTTTTATTCTGTCTCTTCCAAATTGAATATGTATGTCTCTAAGGATCTCCCTTGTTATCTTTAGATTTGGAGGGTGGGAAAATGTATGTCTCTAAGGATCTCCATTGCTATCATTGGAGTTGGAGAGTGGAACTTTTCCTAACGAGATCACCGAAATTCCTCGCTTGTCACGGTTCGAATAAGACAACATGTATGGAAACTAGATCCATTTTGCTGCATGGAAAACTACATCGAGATAATCCTAGATACCCGTTTTACTTTCCATGTTACATTTGCATCAGAGCCAAGTTGGTTTCAATGCAAAGGAGGATTACAGATCTCAAAGAAGATTATGGGGATGCCGCTAAAACTGGCTGCATGCTTCCATTGGCCTTCTTAGTCTAAATCTCCCCACGCCAAACCGATGCTGCCTATCGAGGACAACAACAATGTTGGTGTCGCATGCGTCTCGTGCCTTGTGTACAGACGCAGCCCTCACCATGATCTCATGATTCTTTTTTTTTTTTTCAACTTTCTTATTCTTATTTGAGCATGAGAGAGATTGAGAGAAGGGGCCTCCGCCATGGGACTACGACCTCTTCTCGGTTTCATAAGAAGTGGCCGGATGGCCTGCAACGTACCTCACGGCCATGTCTTTGGATGTCATTTTTCTTAAAAAAATAAAATATATATATCATATTATTATATAAAGCAAGAAGTGGCAAATCTTTTACTTTACTACTTTATCCTTCCTTTTATCTTTCTCTCCTTCTCTTTTATTTATATTTTTTATAAATTATTTATACCCTTGTATTTATCTTGTAGTTTTTTTTTTTATTACTTAAAATTCTATCAAAAAATATTTCAAATATTCTCTCTCTCTCTCTCTCTCTCTCTCTCTCTCTCTCTCTCTCTCTCTCTCTCTCTCTCTCTCTCTCTCTCTCGTTCCTCTTTTTTTCTTTTCTTTTCTTTTCTTTTCTTTTTGTGTGTGTGTGTATGTGTGTGTATTTAAGGTCAGCAAAGAATATATTAGAAATATAAGGAAATAATAGCCACAATGTTTAGCCCCTACCTGTTTACATTTATCATGGATGACTTAACAAGAAATATTCAAAGAGATCTTGTGGTGTATGCTTTTTGCTAACGATATTGTGCTGGTCGGTAAAACTGTGACAGAGATTAACGATAAGTTGGAACTACGGAGATATACTTTAGAATCACGAGGTCTTAAGATAAGTAGAACGAAGACGAAATATATGTTGTGTAACTTTAGTCGAGTGAGGATCGATAGTGAGGGAGTGAAAATTGAGGGGAGAGAGATCCCGCAAAATGACTGCTTCAGATATCTGGACTCTATCTTAAACAAGGAAGGTGAGATTGATGATGATGTTTCACCCAAAATTAAAGTAAGATGGATGAAATGGAGAGGGGCGTCAATGTTATGTGATCGACGGATTCTTCTAAGGCTTAAGGGAAAATTCTACAGAACAGTCATAAGACTAGCTATGATGTATGGTGCAGAATGTTGGGTAGTCAAGAAGCGTAACGTAGATAAGTTGAGTGTGACTGAGATATTGATGTTGAGATAGATGTGTGGTAAAACCCTGAGAGATAGAATAAGAAATGATTAAGTTAGAACCAATTTAGGAATTACCCTAATTCAGGATAAGCTCAGAGAATGTCAGCTACAATGGTTTGGGCATGTCCAAAGGAGGCATTTGGATGCCCCAGTATAGAAGAATGACCAAATGTAGATGGAGGGAACTAAAAGGGCTAGGGGCAAGCCAAAAACGACCATTGATGAGTTAATAAGGAGAGACATGCAAAAGTTAAGTCTTCGCCCAAGTATAGCATCTAACAGAGCAACGTGGAGGGCTAAGATTTGGGTTGTTGATTTGTGAGTGGGATGTCCCAAAGTCACTTTTTTTTTTAATATATATTTATAAATATATACTCATGGATCCATGTAGCCAACCCCATTTTGTTGGGATAAGGCTAAGTTGTGTTGTTGTAATAGCCACAATGTTAATTTCTAGGTAGCAATTGTGGATACTCCATCGAATTCTGCTAAAAATCCTAAATAACACAGCCATAATTGTTTGTACTTTCATGGATCGCTTTCTTCACAATACACCATACCACAGCTTTCTAGTCACATTCTACATCAATCCATATCAATCCATGTGAAGTTAAGAAGTTTGGTGATAGGAAGAGTTTCAAAAAAGGCAGCAAATTCCCCACATCAAAATTTGTGGAGACACCAACAAAGGATGCAAAGCATCTAATAGCATTTCCCAACTCTTTACAAATAACCCCACCTACGGCTGCATAGCCCGGGTTCCCTTCATTATCTCTCTCTCTCTCCTTTTCTTTGGAACTCTTTTCCTCCTCTATCTGTCACGTTACTCTCCTATAACCAATAGAAGTCTCCTTAGATCTTTCCTATGATATCTCCCCTTCCTTTCCTTCTAAATGGATTCTCTCTCCCTAATACGTATCTACCTATCAATAAGAAACTTATTCTCTCTTTCTATCTCTCATATGTCGCCAATAGGAAACCTTCTTTATATGTATATTCCCTTACTCTATACATCCCTCCCTAAATAATAGGAAATCTATTCTCTCTTTCCATCTCTATCACATTTCACCACTAGGAAACCTTCTTTTTATATAGATTCGTTCACTCTCTCTAATAATTCCCTCCCTTTACTAATAGGAAATCTATTCTCTCTTTCCATGTGCCCCATATCTCTTACTCGAGGGTTGTTGATCTACTCTCGAGTAAGAGTTCGGGTGCTAGGGACTGTAGGTTCTTCTCAATCTGTTTCATGATTGCAAGTTCTGGAACAAGTTGATAAACATCTAAAAAACAAGGGGAAGAAAGGCTGGCACTATCTCTCATCAAGGATTTGCAGGGACAGCCTGGTGATCTCTTGGCTATGGTGCAGCAAGGCAGGTCATTTGGTTTTATGAAATCTACATCCAATTGATCAAATTTTTTTTGGAATATTATCTTGTACCACCTCTATTTTAAAACCCTAAATGAGATACCATCCTAATTTTCCTAAACTATCTAGTACGTACATTGTTTTACGAAAAAAAATGACTCTTAAATCCATTCTGTTAGATCAAAATCGTCAAGTAATGACATGGTAAGGTTGTAATTTTCCAAATGACAAGTTTACCCTTGAAAATAATTTTCAATTTAGGGCTTCAACCAAACCTTCTCCTCCAATTCAGGTGACCTAACCTTCTCCTCTGATGAATCACCTCCGCTGAAGGTGAAGTTCACTAGAGGATTGTGATCTACCGTAAATGAGAGCTCTGCTGACGACATTCTCAAGTTTGAGTTTAGAGCTTGTTGATTTGATTTTGAAAGTTCTGACTTGAAATCTCTTCCGACAGCGTTAATCTTTTTAGTCTCGATATATCTAGGGCGGTAGTTTTGATCTGGCAAGAAAAACAGTGGCAACCATGGCTGCAACATCAATTGTGTTTAGGAAATCAGACACACATTACTGGCAGCTACTCTTACATTATGCAAGACAGGTGTTTGAGTTTGGAGACAAGTACAGAGGAAAGTAGCAGATCTGACCTTTCGATCTTCTATCTCTACTGACACTTTTTTGCAGGTGTTCGTTCTCTCTCTCTCTCTCTTTGTGGATTCCGGTTTGGTTTTCGATTTTGATGTAAGGTGTATGCCGCTTAATTTGGCAGTCAAGTATGCAGAAACCTATTGAGTTGTAGGTAAATCAATTGAACCTATATGTGGGTATATTTATTCTAAGTGATACAAATTTGCAAAAATTCCAACCGATGGAGCAATACTGTAGATGCAGGCCTCAGACTGCCTATAATCACTACATTTGTCCCATAAATGATTTCTTTGAATCAAGACCACCAACTATTCAAATGCCCACCCTCTTTGGATGTGTTCTGAAGAACCAATCTCTATGGACCCATCTTCATGGGTTTAGGATGAGACTGACTCATGGGCCTTCATCCTGCTCTCTCAATTGTCTGGTTCCACATAGAAATCCCCATCAGCGTCAGTATTCCAACAATTTATTGGAGAACTCCTCAAATGGCAGGTGGCTCCCATCTGTTGGTCTTCAACACCTTCAGTCCTCAAACTCAAATGCAACTGCTCCTGGTTTTTTCCAGGGGGAAATCGAATCTGTTGATTTTTCAGGTGTTGATCGTTGTTTTCTCTGAAATAGGATCTATCAGTTTTCTGCTGCATATTTGTTCTAGATTCAAAAGTCTGGTCTTTGGAAGTAAAAGAGGAGAAAACAATGAGAAATAGACTTTTGTTCAAAATTTGTTCTAGGCTTAAAAGAGTCTTCCATTTCTAAACTAACGGTGTTAGGCTTTAGGGATATATTAGATATTTTGGGCAAATTAGGGTGGTATCTCATATAAGGTTTTAAAATAGGGGTGGTACAAGATAATTTTCCATTCTTTTTTATTCTTGTTATGAGTTTGTGAGATTTTTATTAATCATAATTATGGCATGGTGATCTGCACTCTGCAGTATGGGTTTCTAGGTTGAACAGTGAATGCTCTATTAAGGACTTTGTAGTCTTTGTTAACTTTGTTTCTCATTTGTTCTGATTTGCTTTGTTGAAGTAAAAGATCCTTCCATATCTAGTAAGAAATTAAGGAATATATGTTGTTATTAGCATCATGTAGATTTTGTGATGCAGATTCCTCAAAACCTTTATAGCTTGGATGAACTAAAATTGAATGGGATTGTTACTCAAGTCTCTTCTGTCACCTTCGGATGCAACACTGCGTTCAATAGAAAGAGCTCTCCAGCTTGCTACTGTTTCAGTAGGGTTTTCTATGTGGGCTGCTTCTGGGTTTAGCACTTTACCTAGCAACAAATTCTATTTTTGTCTCTGGATTTCTTGTTTCTATGGTCAGTAGATGTACGTTCCTTTTTTTTTTTTTTTTCCTTTTCTTTGAGTAAGTTATTTTTTCTAAGTCTATTAATAAATCATTTCCTATTTTCTTGTATTTTTTTTCATGATCTTGACATTGAACATATTTTTTTTCCCTCTAAATGTGTTCTTCCACTTCACATCCATTGTAAAGAACTTTCTTGCTGTGAGCTTATGTTTAGCCCGTCATGAAGCAAATCAAAGAATAGATGCTAGGTGGCCTTATCTGACATTCTTGGTAAATGCTTTTTGCTCCTGACCTCTATACTTCAGGCTAGGGTTGAGCCTTTTGTTTCTCCAATGTTCCCTCTAAATCTTTTGGGATGAGAATTGTATGTTTGTGTGAGATCACTAGCCTTAGCTAATGGGGACAGTTTTGAAGTTGGATGACCCCACTATAGGATTCATGAGAATAAATACTGCCACAGCATGAAAGAGTGGTTTTCATTGGCAGGCAATGTTGTGCAAAAATGTCATTGTGAGAAGATGTTTCCATCTTGAAGTCCAAAACTACTCTTATTAGCACTGTTTCAGCTTTCATGATGAATTTTTATAATCTCAATGCATTTTAACTGCAAAAAAAAGGGCCTTAACAATAATTTTTTTTTCTATTAATATATTTTATAAGATGAATTATTATCATTACAAGTCTCTGTTATTTTTTCAAATGTTACAAGACATGTATTTTTTCACATGGATAAATGATTTGTCAGTTTTGATCACTAGAGAGAAATGACATTGTATCGATGAGCCATTGTAAGGGCGTCTTGACTCATGTCCATGCATCTGCAGGCCCTGCACCATCGTATCACCACTCCGGATAATACGTGGGGGCATGTTTCATGAATAACTCATCCCTTTTTGTTGGGTGATTTTTCCAATAATAATGGCCAATTCGGGGATTGGGAATCATAAAAATTTGGAGTCGCCACCTAGGGTTAGGGCCTAGGACTGGGGATGTGGGTCTGTTCCGTAGGACCCAAGATTGACTCAGTCTAGTCTAGAGATTTAGGGTAAGAGTCAGATTATAAAGTTAGGAAGGTGTTAGGCACCCACTTCACCCGGTTAAAGTGGTCTTCCTACTAGATGCATAATTTTGAATATTCCCCAATATATCTTAACCCGCATGTATGACTAAACATTTAATGTAAAACATTATACAAGTATTATATCAAATGAAATATCTACATTATGCCTACTATGTTAAGAAATCATACCTGACCTTGACACCTGTTTCAAGTCAAGAGGGGTGGAGCCCGATTGATGCATATGTGATTCTAATGGAGGCTTTCAACTCAAATGGAAATAATCTCAGCCGCTCACTCTTCTTCTTCAAAGAATTTAGGCCTTCGATGATATTTCAAAACTCCGACATGTCTCTCGAAGACCACCGAAAATTTTGACAGAACTTCAACGTGTGAAAGCAAAATCCAGGCCCACTTAGGCAAAACTTTGACATGTGGAAACAAAAGCGAATTCACTCAGACAGAAATTCAGTGTCTAGTCGAATGTCAGGTTAGGACCACCGAGTTAGGCTAAAAGGCAAGGGCTAGTAGTTAGGTGAAAGAGGATACCAAAAATGGCAAGGGAGGTTGCTACTTTGGGAAGGGACTATTCCTTTCACACTAGGCTCTCTCAAACCAAAATGGGCCCGGGGGGGGGGATCTCTCCAAATTCCTTTCACACTAAAAGTGGAAAAAAAAAAGAGACTATTTATAGGCGTTTGGACCAGATTTGGCAAGTCTGCCAAAAATGGAAAATTCTCTGGCAGGTCATTTAGCTAAAAAAGGTAACATTTCACGGGCCTAGTCAATCTTAGGTAACTTTTCAAAAGGAATTTGGTGGGCCTACCAAACATTGGTAGGTCCATCACCCAAAAAGGTAGTTTTTGTGGGCCCGATCAATTTCACGCCGTTTTTAAGAGGAAATTTGGTAGGCTTGCTAGAAATCTAGCGGGTCTGGGAAGAAATTTGGAAAAAATCTACCTTTCGATCCCCCATTCTAACTTCCAGGAGCGATTCCAGGAGATCCGATGGCCCAATTTTTTATGCAATATATCGTCAGAATTGTCTTTTTGAGCACTATACGATGGCGTGGGTTTCGAGCTCCTTTTTCGCTAATAAAAATTCGAGATCGACAAGGAAGATTCTTTTTTCCTATTGCGAGCTAGGGTTTTTTTTTTATAATCCTTATTAATGTTGTTCCCGCACCATCAGAGAGTACTTAGAATCGATTCATTAATATATAACACTTTAATATCATGTGCCATGAGATCGGGTCCAAAATTAGTCCCAGGCCGGATTAAGGTTTTGGGTTGGATTAGGGTTTCAAGCTGAATTAGGGTCTTATGCTGACCGTTGGCTCTCGAGTTACTGTTAGTGTTCGACTCATCAAAAAAGACCTAGACTCTCTTCCGATGTGGAGCACAAACCTTAATCATTCCCTATTTGTTCATCATTATTGGGCTGGATGGCAAAACTGGGTGTCTACAGAATGCTCCTCTTCAACTAAGGCCTATTCCATGGCCGAAGCATAAGGAAAAACTACCAAATTTTGTCACCCTGAGTATGTGTTGCTGCCACCTTGCTCAATGATTGTAGAGGTGCATATGCACAAATGCGGGTAAATAACCAATTTGTAAATTCTCTCGAACGGGTTAAAACCTCAATCAATCAAGAAATTAATATAATCCTATCTAGTAAATTTTGACTAAAACCTGAGCCACCAAGTGGTAATCCTTTATTAGATCGGTTCTTGTCAAGATGTTAGTACACAATAATTCAACATATAAATCGTCTTTGTGCCATCTAATGGTATTCCGATTGTACTGAACTGGACACCCTTAGCCAAAGTTTTCTAGGTCATCCAATGGTATTCCAATTTACTAACTAAAAACCTTGAGATAAATGGTTTCTAGGTCGTTCAATGGTATTCTAGCTGTACTAAACTTAAAACCCTGACCTAAATGGTTTCTAGGTCATCTAATGGTATTCTGGTTGTACTAAATCGGAAATCTCAAGCCAAATGGTTTCTAGGATGTCCAATGGTATTCCAGTAGTACTAAACCAGAAACCCCAAGCCAAATGGTTTCTAGGCTATCCAATGGTATTCCGGTTGTACTAAATTGGAAACCCCGAGTCAAATGGTTTCTAGGTTGTCTAATGGTATTTCGATTGTACTAAATTAGAAACCCTGAGCCAAATGGTTTCTAATAATATTTTAATGCACATGATTTCAACAATATATATATATATATATTCAACATTCAATAGTCCACAAATATTACATGCATACACCTACATATGAGAACACATGAAAAATGGTAATATTTGTGATCTTTTCCTTTTCATTTCTCTTTTGGCCCCATGTATGTATGTTCTCAGAATATTCTATGTGTAGATGCCAATGATATGCAAGCTTAGGATATTCCATATGCTCATGTCAATATATTCTTGAGATTCTCATGTATGGCCATGCATGTTTTCCCATGTACATATGTTTACGTATGACTAGGACTCCTATGCATTTGTGCCAATGTTGTGCATGATCTATGCCATGATTTTAATGTTGAGATTTTCACTTGTCATGGTAGGCCCTGACAGAACCTTCATATAGGAAGTATGGTTACCCTAACAAGGTGGCGGATTGGCTTAGCCATATCCACCCCTTTATATGGTGGATGATCTACAATCTGCCTTTTCGTCTCTGCTTCCACTTTGGTGCTTGAAAACTAGATGTTGAGTTTACTCGGGTGCTTGCTGAGAGGTGGTGGTCGAGTACTCAAACTTTCCACTTGACCGGTCTTCCCTTTGGTGGTGAGCCTATTACCTTCTCTGCCCCTTTTAGCCAGTCCAAGGTGCTGACACTCACCAGCATTGATTCTTCAGATGTTACCATCCACCTTACTACTGTTCGTAAGGCCTGGACTGGTGAGACCATCACTTTGTCCACCCTTCATGTGGAGAAGGAGCAATTTATCCATTGCATCTTCATTTATTGGGCGACCAATGCTTATTTAGCAATCCATCCAATAAGGCCGATCTTCGACTTGCCTACTTCTTTAGAGATCTTCAAAACATTCAGAATTACGATTGGGGCAGGTCCCCCTATGTATATTTTCTCAGGATGATGGATCACCTAGCTTGGGGTGACCCAAGTCTATGTGGGGATGCTTTTATTCTTCAGGTATGAACTGGTTGACTTATTTACTTACCTTCCTTTGCTTCGCTTCATGTTATAATTGGTGTTTTCTCTTTCAGCCTTGGGCCTACAAGCACCTTGATTTCCTCTACCCTCCCTATTAGAGGGGGATCATTGCACGTTTCTCTTTACCAAGAAGTAAGGCGGGCGAGACTATCCACGATCCTTTACCTTTTTCCACCACAGGGAGGGATGTTAGAACCGGCTTACTGTGGTATGGCTTTCTTCTTCTTTCTTTTCTTGCATTATTTCTTCTTGTTGAACCTTCTTCAGTATCAACTCTTCGCTCTTATAGGTTTCTTGGACTCCATTCCAGATGGTGGCTTTCCCCGCGGATGCTCATCGGGATGAGACCAAGAGTCTCACCGGTCTCTGCATCCTATTTTAGGTTCCCAATGGTCCTGCATGGTACCTCAGGGAGAGGGTTTCTAGGCAATGGGTCGAATCTGACAATCCCTTGGTTCCTCACCATCCTCCTCTGTCCATGCTTAACACTAGTATCCTTTTTGGGGAGGACTTTTAGGCAGCTCTAACTGGGATGATGGGGGACAACTTCATAAATCCTATGCAGGATTATTGAGTATTTCTCCAGTGGGAGACAGTACGCGTGCCATTTACCATTGATGGTCCTTAGGTAAACTTTTTGGACTTTATTTGTTATGCATCTTGATCATCCCACAAATAACACTTATTGTCTTTTCAGTATGATAGACTAATTATCTTTCTTGGCCGTAATGTCCTTAGGTCCACAGGCGCTTCCACAGAGGGTTCATTTCACATGAGTACCGCTCCGGTTCATAATATGGACAAGTTGCCTATTTCTATACCAGGCTTCCACGAATGGATGTACATTGATGCGCGCGACCCTTCTGTGCAGCCGATGTTACCGAGGACGACGATGGCAATTGAGAGCATAGGACTCCCCATCCCATATGACTGTGTATGTCATCCTGTTTTTCTTCCTTGTTCATTTATTTTCTTTACTTGTTTTCTGAATTCTCTATCCATTGCAGATCTCTCCTTTTGTTTATCCTGAATGTCGTTGGAAGATCCAGACCTTTTGTTCATCCCGAATGTCGTTGGAAGATCCAGAGTCTCAGTATATGCTTATATCGTTAGATAAAGTGTAACCTCTTTAGAACTTTATTTCTTTGTTGATGAGTGCTGGCTAGCTTCTTCTTATTGTCAAGATATGTATGTTGTCGATCTGGAGAGATTATGTCGACTCAATCCCCGATTTGGAGGTGGGGGCCTAAATCCTGAATTTGGAGGTGGGGACCCAAATCCCAGATTTGGTGGTGGGGATCTGGCCCCAAATTTGAAGTTGAAGGATCTACATTCAGAGTTGGAGAATCTGTACCCGGATTTGGATTTGGGAGTGGAGAGACTGATGTGGATCCCACCTTCTCTATTGATGAGTTCGAGCTCCTCATGGGTGATGACGGCCAAGACAGACAGAACGGACAGGGTGGACAGTTGTAAAGTTGATACTAGGACTTTCCTTTATTTTAAACAAAGAATTTTTTCCTTTTTCTTTGAAACATAAATTCCTCTTTTTATTTCTTTAAAAAAATGCACATGATGTTAATTGATTAGATTTTATTTCTTTTTATTGTTGTGTTACTTTTGGGGATAAAGCAGGATTCTATCCCTTAGATTTCATATGGCCATGTGTAAACCAACAACAAAATGAACCATATTAACCCAACCTTTATTCAATATGATAAGATTTTTCAATACAAAATATGAGGTCTTGCCTACTTACATTTGCCAGAACTTAGCAAGGAAACAAACAATATGAGCAGTCAATTCCTGTGGGGGACAGAAGTTTTCAATCCTCTCTTGGTCTCCCTGGGGAAGCTGATACTATTGCCTGATGTGCAAAGGGAAGTAAAATGAAGTATGACTCAAGCCCACCAACTTGATGCAGTTGCAACCAGGGGTCTTCATTAAGAAACCAGTCTATGGCCAACCAATGACAATCCCAGTTCACATCTTCCTGAGTTTTCCCTTGTGGGTACTCCACCCAATCGGTGATAGACTCGAACTCTAGAATCTCTTGCTTGTCCTGATAATGAGTTACCTTCAACTGATTATCCCTCAAAGGTTTTAATAATTGCAGTCACTCCATCAACCATAACTGGAGTATGGCCAGACATACCGAGTAATGGTCTGTTCCAAATTTACATTTGTAGTTCATCTCATCAAATCCTTAAAACAATTCTGCCAAGATGGTATGGACTAAATCACACCCTTCCTCATCTGTTTCATGACTTCCATAATAACTGGACATACTGCTCGCCCTGGCATGCATGAGACATACCGCATTATTATACATAAGAGATATGTGTTGTTCCAATAATTACGATGAACCCATTCCTGCGGCAAGAACGTGGTGAATGTTTTCTACACATTCAAAATGTTGATCTTTCCATAGCTTAGAAAGTGCACTATCTCCTCTTTGCTCCATCCAAAAAATTCTTGGATCTTCTCTAAGTAGTCTGACTACAACGAGGGGCAGAATAATTTTTTCACAGAAGGAGAGAGAAAATAAGCTTAAACTCTTTTATAGTGGGGCAAATCTCTACCTTCCAAACCTGAACACATAGAACTCTGTTTCCCAGTACTGAAGTGCCTGTCATAGCAGACCATGGTGTTACTTTATGCATCCAATTCTCCCTAGTACTTGCATGTTCGTAGATTGTAGTAGGTTTGGTTCTTCGTTGCCTATCTTCAATGTCCACTTCCGTAATGTTTCATATAAAAGACTCATGTCATTCTATTTTTGAAATTGTTCCAACTGATTAGAAACAAATTTTGTAATACTCAAACACTCAAGGTTCAGCAAGACCTCTACCACTTATATTCAATGCACCGAGACTATCTTGTTTAAAGATAGATCAAGGGTTGGAAACAAGCTGCCCTTGATTACCGACGTCGTATGGTGATCCTTGACAATGTTAAATTTGGGAACAAATTTGAAGGATCACAAGTGGAAGAAAGTGCTAATGATCAAATGCCAAATGGCGATTCTTAGGGAAAGGAAACAGATATGATCTTTTAAATACTCTAGTCATTAATTTGGGAATCCTTTGCCTCTCTTATTTTTTCTTTTTGGCTGTTGAGACTGCACTTGCATATATCGAGTATCCTCACATTACACCTTCTCTTTGTGCTTGCTCTAACCGGGTTCAGATTGAAGTGAACAAGCATCAATCAACTATCGTTCTCGACCTGTATGCAAGCGTTCCCTAATTTCTATCCTTTAACTTGGAGCTATCTATTCGGCTCATTCTGGATCAACGGGTGCTTTTAGTATTCCATAACCTTCAGCATGTCTCCTCTCTTCCGTCTTTAGCCTATGTATCCCTTGTGAAGAATCAAGTCTAGCGTAGTTCGTTTGCTTCACCCTAAACATAATACTTCTTGAATTGATCCACATTGACCAATCCTGGTACTTCTTCTCCATCAAGATCCATGAATATTATGGCTTTTCTAGGTAGTATATCCTTATCTGTAAATGGGCCACTCTAGTTTGGCCTGAACTTCCCTCTTGGGTCATGAATGGTATCCCTTTGCTCTTGGAGAACCAATTCTCCCTCTTCTATGTGATGAGGCTTCACATGCTTTTTGAAGGCACTAGCCACCCTTTGTTGATTCTTCAAGTTATCCATGGGTTTCATTTGCTTCTCATCTAATAAATTGAGCTCATTATGCCTTGTTTTTACCCATTCTCCTTCAGGTAACTGACTATCGAGGAGAACCCTTAGTAACGGCATCTGTATTTCTATGGGTAATACTGCTTCTATATCGTAAACGAAAGAGAAAGAAATTACCCCTGTATAAGATCTTATGGAAGTATGATATGCCCATAAGGTGTATATCAACTTGTTGGCCCAATCTTTGTGGATCTCAACCATCTTCAGAAGGATCAGCTTTATGTTTTTGTTGGTTGCCTCCACTGCCCCATTAGCATATGGTCGATAAGTGGTAGACCTATATCTTTAGATACCAAATTTTGTGTAAATTTTATCAGTCTTGCCCCAGAAATGGGATCCTTGAACCGATATCAACTTCTGTGATACTCCATACCAGCAAATGATATTTTCGTGAATGAACTTCGCTATTTTGGCGGTTGTAAACACTAAATTGCGCTTCTACCCATTTGGTGAACTAATCTATTGCCACCAAGATGAACTCATGTACATTGGATGCCTTATGATGAATTTATCCCATAACGTCAATCCCCAAAGTAGAAAATAGCCAAGGAGAACTGAGAGAGTGCAATTCTGTTGGTAGGATGTGTATGATGTTGGCAAGATCTAGCACTTGTGGCATTTCTTAATGAAATCCACGTTGTCTGCTTCTATTGTATTCTAATAGTACCCCAATCGAAGAATCTTCTTTACTAATATTTTTGCATTCATTTGGGCTCCACAAAGGCCCTCATGGACTTCTTCCATGATGACCTTTGCTGGTTCTTCATCTACACACAACAACTGTATCCCATCATAAGATCTCTTGCATATCAAATCTCCCTGTAGGATAAACTAGGTGGCATGCTTCCTTAAGAACTTCTTTTCTCTTTTGATGGCTTTGATAGGGTACTTTTTCTTTCTCTGATGTATTCAATTATGCGGGTGAACCATGATCTTCAGTCCACCGTGAGGGCATTCACAGTAAATTTGTGTATATGGATTTATCTCTTCATTCTGCTATAAATGGTCAGACTCATGCCATGGGATTGTATTCCACCATGGAAGCTAATCTGGCAAGAGCATCTGCAAACTTGTTGATATCTTTTTGAAAATATTCAAAAGAGATCTCCTCGAAGTGCTTGACTACCTCCTCCAAGTGTTCCTGGTATGGTTTCATCTTTTCATCCCTGATCTTCCATTTTCCTTGATTTTGGCAAATGACGATGGCTGAGTCACCATATACCTTTATCTTCTTTATCCTAATAGTCAATGCTATTTCCAGCCCCAATGCACATGCTTTATATTCGACAATATTGTTGGTGCAAGGAAAATTGAGACAAAAGAATGAGGGCAAATATAATCTATCGGGAGTTACCAAGAATATTCCCGCATCGCATCCCTTTTGATTGGATGCCCCATCAAAGTATAACTGCCATTCACTAGTGACCTCTTCTTCGGTTGTTGCTATTCCTTCTTCTAGGAAGGCATCATCCAATATTCTTTCATCTTCAATAGGATAAGTGGCCAAATGATCTGCTACCACTTTTCCCTTGATGGACTTTTGAGTAATGTATGTAATGTAAACTCAGATAATAAAAATAGCCATCGAGCCATCCTCCTTGTCAAAGTTGGCTTCTCAAAGCGATACTTGATTGGATTCATCCTTGAGATTAATCAAACTAGGTATGCCACCATGTAATGCCTTAACCACTTTGTTGCCCAGACTAATGTTGTCTTCTCCAGAGATGTGTACCGTGTCTCATAATCCAGAAGCTTCTTGCTTAAATAGTAAATAGCTTGTTCTACTCCCTTTTCTTTTTTTCTTTTGAGCCAACAATGGCCCTATGGAATTTTCTCTGATTGTTAAGTAAAGCAAAAGGGATTCTCCAGCAATTGGTGGTACCAGCACTAGTGGATTTTCCAAGTACCCTTTTTGTCAAATGCCTACTAAAATTGATCATTCCATTCTTTGGGTTGATACTTCTTTAGTAATTTGAAGATCGGCTCACAAATGGTGGTCAACTGAGTTATAAACCGGCTAATGTCCTGGATGTGGCCAAGGAAACCTCTTATCTCCTTCTCTGTTTGAGGTGTGGGCATTTCTTGAATCACCTTGATTTTGATGGGGTTGACTTCAATGCCTCTCTCGCTTACGAGGAACCATGGCTTTCTGGCTATTATACCAAATACACATTTTTGGGGATTCAGCCTCAACTAATATTCCTTTATCCTCTCAAAGAACTTCTTTAGGGAGGAGATATGCCCCTGCCGATCCACCGACTTTACTGTCATATCATCCACATAGACTTCTACTTCCTTGTGCATTATATCATGGAGAATAGTTGGAGGCCACTCTTTGGTAGGTTGCCCTAGTATTCTTCAACCCAAATAGCATCACCTTGTAACATAAGTTCCCCACGGAGTGGTGAAAGATGTCTTTTCTCTGTCTTTAGGGCGCATGCTTATCTGGTTGTACCCTAAGAAACCATCCATAAATGATAATAAGGTGTGTCCAGCCATTTTGTCAACAAGCACATCAATGTGAGGCAACAAGAAATCGTCTTTCAGACTGACCTTGTTGAGGTCTCGAAAGCCTATGCACATCCACACCTTCCCATATTTTTTGGGGACTGGAACAATATTTTCCAACCATTGAGGATATTCCATCACCTGTAAGAAGTTGGCATTCCATTGCTTCAATACTTCTTCCATAATTTTCTCGCTCCATTCATGACGCATTTTTCTAGCTTCTGCTTGATGGGCCTTACATCGGGGTAGATTGGCAAGCAATGTTGCACAATGTTTTGATCAATCCTAGGCATATCCTCGCAAGACCAAGCGAAGACTTCTATGAATTCTCTGAGGAGCCTTGTTATTTGTGTTATTTATTCTTTATCTAGGGTAGCACCAATTTTTACTTCTAAACCACACGGATAGGTTGGGATTTTTTAGAATTGCATTTTTTATTAAATTATCATATTTATTAAGATCATCCTCAGACAACGGAGGCAAATCATACTCAGAATCAAAATTTTTATAGTTACTCAAAACAGGAGTAATAGACTCAACATACATGAACTCTAACTCATTATAATAGACTCAAAGACGGACTCAGTGCCTTCTTTAGTGATATTTAGACTGTTTGACTCCTGGGTATGAGTGAACTCGAAGTTGTCTCTGACATTGGTCTAATTTAGTAGCGGTTTATTGGCCCTATGAATCAAAAAATGCAGTAGCGGATCCTTTTCTTCTTTGTGGCAGTTGCTGCTATGTCAACTCATTGAAGCTGCTTGGGCATAAAGACGAATTTGCTAACCCATGGTCTTGAAAATCGAACTTCGTGAAGGATATATCCCGATTGAGGCTACTAAGGTTGTTGGCAATGAAATCGAGCTCCTCTAGCAGGCCGTTTGAAACTGCCCCAGCTCCTCAGTCGCATCTCAGTCTGTTGTCTCGAGCATTCCCATTAAAATTGGTTTGCCAACTTAAGTACTTAGCCACAGAATGGTCTGGGCTTGAGCTTGTGCAAAACTTTTGCAAGCATTTCTTGGAAAAGTGAGCAAATATGTCTTTTCATATCCTCAAGTAAGTGTAAGCACCAAATCAACTTCACCTTCTTCTCCCATTCTCTTCTCAAAAGAATCCGAGGATTGATCGCCTTCTTAGGTCGGATCAAAGTGGTAGGATCAAGACGGGAATCCTCATCTATGATCATTAGGATTCCTGATATACCGGTGACCTGACTTTCACAGTCTTTCTTTGCGAACTGGAGCTGTTCCAACTTGTAATGTACCCAATCAAACTCATTTTAGAAGAAAATCTCAAATAGTGGTTGCAATTGGGCCACAGTTTCGTTGAACCAAGGCTCTGTATTCTTACAAAACATAAAATCCTCTCCTTTCACAAAATATTCATTAAGGGTAAGATAATAGGATGTGACTAGTTTTTGTGTCATCTGTAGTGCCTTGTCATATTCCTCCTGCTAAGATCCCTTTTCCTTTTTGACGTATTGGGGAACATACACCAATCCTCCTTTTTATTTGCTTTCAACTACTATGGGGAACTTCGTCACACCTTGATGATATTTGTTGAGTCCCATCCCTGGGAAGTACTGCATGTTCTTCATCATACAGCCAACTGGGGGCTCCAAATGGCCTCATAGTTTGTTGGGATGTCTTCTTTAGCTACTCCTTTAGCGAGGAAAAACATGTGCCTTCTATCTCAAACTCACCGAGGTGGACATTTTTTTCTTGTTCTCCCCCTTTTTCAATGTTGACTAGTGTATCGACCAACTCGGGGTCTCCTAAAACAATTATCACCTTTCCTTCATATATAAACTTCACTTTTTGGTTAAACTGAAAGATATTGCCTTTGCCTGATGCAACCACAGTCTTCACATAAGTATGTTAAAGGAGGTCAGGATATCTATCACCTGGAAATCAATGTCAAACTTCGTAGATGCCGATGATCACGGTTGCCGTAAGAACTCCTAGGAGCTCTCTTTTTGTGTTGTCATAGGACCGCACCATTTGCTTTGATGGCCTCATCTTCTCTATATTCAGACAGATGCTTGATGCTGACCTCAATGGTAATACATTCAAGGCGGACATATTGTCAGTCAAGACTTATAGCACAACATTGACATGGCACTCAACTGTTATATGTAAAGCCTTGTTGTGCCTGGCCCCTTGGTTAGGTAGCTCCGAATCAGGGAACATCAAAGACTGTACTGCATATGTTGCCCCTACTATTTGTGAGAGTTGTTCCGGATCAATTTCAATAGGCACTTGTACATTTGCAAGAGACTTAAGCACGACTTCTCAATGTGAGGGGGAAGCCATCAACAAACTCCGATAGAAATATTGGTCTGCACCTTCTTAAGCTGTGTAGAATAGGATTCTTTGGTTCTGTACTCAAATGGTTTTCTCCCACCCCACTTGCTTTGGGTTGCTCTACCACCAAAGACTTGTTCTTGAACTTTTTTCCACTTCATGTCTCTATTACACTTATAGTCCATCACGTTCATCATCACTACCTGTGATGGTGATAATTCCAACCATGGGGTGTCATATTCCTCATATTCTTTGGATTCTCCTTCCCGACTTGGAGTGGGAGGTGGAGGTCCTCCACATCGAGAGTTCTGACCCATACTATCTTCACGGTATGCTAGAGGTACTAAATCTCATTTTCCAGCCCTTCACCCTCTATTTCTTTGAGGGACTAATTCTCCTCCTTATTGTAACAGCCATTGATGGCAACGTCACCTGACATTTCCTAAGTCTCCTCTAAGTGAGCTGACATCATATTCATTTGTATGGATGAATCTAACTGATGTTATTTTAGAATTGTCATCTTCTTCCTCATCAACTTCTTCTCGGTTAGCATCTTCATCTAAGCATTCTCCTTCTATTCTGATGGGTTATGCCAAATGAATGGCATCTGTAGGATCTACATTTGGATTGTCCCCACTTATGATGCATATTGGGTAATCTAATGGATCTTCATATAAGAAATACCCGGATACATCCTCTTCATCGGTGCTCCAAAACTCATCATTGTTACTATTGTACTCTTTCTCAATATCTTCATTTTCATCTTCTTCCTCTTCATTTTCATTGATTTCTGCATTATCATTGATCCCCTCCACATCCAACCATTCATAAATCTGAATGTATTGAATGGAATACTTCCATAGGGTAAATTCTGCATCATATCCTCGAAGTTCATTGACTACATTTTTGTATTCACCCTCAGTATCGCTTGTTATGTGGATTAAACAAGCTCTTCTTTGATCTATTCTCCAACTGCTAATGCCATCACTGCCCAGAGTAATTCATTTGTCACTTCTTTAATCACCGGCAAAGGGTTCTTCTCATACTTGATGGGACGTATCAATGAAGTGGGATTCATCCTTGGCCCTTCTTTCTCCAAAACATTCACTGGCCCCATTGATGAGGTAAAATCCGGAGACCTTGAAAATGTGAGAATGTCACTCCAGCTGTAGACATCTACCCATCCATTCTCGGGCTTATGGAAGAGGGGATCATACACTGTTCCTAAGCCATACGATGATCGGGAGTTGGGGCCGTATGGTGGAGTTGATGGATATGAGGAGGGATGCTATGAAGAGGATGTTATGTGGGAGGTTGGATATTCTGAAGGTGATAGTGGGTCATACGAGGGTGATGAGGGATATGATCTTGGGTGGCATGATGGGGATTCGGGTAGTGGTGGCAAAGGTGGGTGATATGAAGGGTCACGTGTTGATGCAACAAGTAGATATGAATAGGTGTGGAATGTTAGGACTTCAGATGCTAGTGAAGGTGGTGGTGATCGTTCCATAGCTCCCCGACACTCCTTCATTAGTGGCTCTTGAGATTGTTTCAGTTTCTTCTCTCATTAATCGTGCTCTGTTTCCTATGATCTTCTTGTAAACACAGGAACTCATGAGACCTTTCCTACCCCTTGGCTAGATGAGTCAAATTGGATATTCTTGAGATTCCTCATCTTCCAATGCATTGACTGCCCCATGATCTGGGAGAGGATTGGTTGTGACATTAGAAGTATATTTGACTTTCACTTCTATTGTCCCATTATCCACCAAATCTTGGATGCCATGTTGCAAACTGAAGCACCGCTCTATGGTATGACCTTTTTTATTATGGTAGGCACATAATTCATGTTACCATACCAAGATGATAAGGAATCATTGACCGATTTGGGAGCATAACAACCCTGAATAACCCGAGAAAGTGTGGTACTACCAAGATCAAATATCAAATTATACATCATACCCACTAAGTTGGGATTCAAGCTATTGGATCTCGGATCTGGTAACGGGTTCCTATCGAGGGAAAATCACACTCCTTAACACCATGCTCTTGCCTCATCCCCGGTCCACATACCCAACCATAGTGGAAAGTGATCAGAAAGCTCTTGACTTAGAATCAAACAATGTTCCTAACGACACGCTCTTGCCTCACTCTTGTGCTCAACATTTTCATCCCAACACATGACCCCTTATTGGAAGGGTTGCAGTTCAAAATATTCCATTTTATTCATAGTTGATAATAATGACATGTCTCATTATGCTTTTAAACAAAATTGTATCCATTAATTATTTTCATAATCAAATAAAATGTGTTTCAAACATGCATAGTATTTCACATCATATTTCAAAACAATAAGTGAAAATTAATCATGTTAATTCAATACATGATGTCCAATTCAAAATAATATCAAGAAAAAAAAATAATACTAGAATTCTGTGGGTCTCACTTACCTTGATTTCATTCCAAATATCGATTTTTTTTATCGTTCAAAGTAGAATAATTGTTATATCTTCATATACACTTTCATCAAAATTATGTCTTAACCTGTTCTGCCGACTGACAGGGGAAAATAGGAAATAAATATTTCTACAAATCTAAAAGATTGAAACTAGCTCCAATTGAAACTTAAATCATATATTTATATATATATATATATATATATATATATATATAACATCAGAAAAACCTTCTTACATTAGGTATCAAATCCCCCCAAAAATGCTCTCCAGATTGTAATAGATTTCATCCAACAAATTTTAAACACTCATTAAACCTTTTTTCCGAAATCAAATCATTTTCAAATTTTTCAAAAATTTAAAAGACAAATAAATATTGTTATAGTGAAAAAAACAAATAAAAACATGAAGTCTATGTCCCTCTATCACCACCACCATTCCTAGGTACAGAAAATTATCCTAACAGTAACCTATCTGAGTACATGAATGTTTCGACATATCAAATTAACTCCAAATTTAATGAAATTTTCAGATCATATAGACACATGTATGTACCCTCATAATTATTTTATACCATAAAACAATCCCTAATTATATTCAATAATATGAACAATCTTGGAATGTTGTTCTGTCTAACCCAGAAAATACTCTCAACATGCCAAAATCTTAATTTCACTCTCATCAACTCATAATCCAAATTTGCATAACTTAAAATCATGGTCTATCTCCAATAGAACATAAAAAATAATAATTAAATCATAGGGAAAAATCTCTTACCTTGAAAATGTTCCAAAACCTTGATTTCTTTTCTCCTTTTTCTTCTTCTTCTCTTTTCCCTTTTCTTCTTCTTCTCACAATTTTAGAGTAGAAATTTTTTTCCCCTCACTTTCACGTTTGTGGGTTCTCTCTCTCTCTCTCTCTCTCTCTCTCTCTCTCTCTCTCTCTCTCTCTCTCTCTCTCTCTCTCTCTCTCCCCTACTAAGACTCCAACTCACTTTACTTCCTTAATTCCTCATTCACCTAAACCGACTTGGAGAGAGAAGTTATATCATGTACATGACCCTTCCCTAGTTTTTCTCCCTCTTATTCAACTCTAATTAAAAGAAACCCACCTTCCTTGTCAAAAAAGTGAGTGGGGCCTCCCTCTCTCCTATTTTCTCTCCATCCCAAAACTGTCCATCTCTCGTCAAACTCTAGAATACGACACTCCAAGCTTGTTTCTCTATTGGGACGAACGACTTTTGAAGGAACAGGCTCGGTTTGAATGGCTCTAAAGCTTTGGGATCCCTTAGGTAATCGATGCGCCCTGTGCTCAGTCTCTTGTATTTTTCGACGTTCATGACTTGCTGCTCCTGGGCGAGGGACTCTATTCTCACATGGCCTCTCTAAGATGTGGTGAGAACTGCTATGCCGAGGGATCTCTTCTCGCCCATGACGTTGTTCCTCAACTCCGTGCTCCTGACTTGGTTCCATGGGGACTTGTTTTCCAAATAGCTTGCACTCATTGTGCTGAACATTAGTGGCGGATAAACACTCCTGACATTTTTGCCCCTCGGTAGGTCAATTCTATGAGTAGGGCTTCAGGCCCGTGAAGTGGATTTCCTAATTGATCCATGCGGGGATCTCACTATTATCACTCGGGCTCCCCTATTTTCTCCCTTCAAGTGCCTGCTGACAACCCCCAATGGTCGGAGGGCTGAGGGTTTCATTGATGGCTTCTGTCAGGGGTTCCATGTGGATTCCCTCATCTTCCCGTTGATCATCTTGAATGGGATTTAGATAGCATGTGTTTGTGGAACCCGCATATCCTTTGTGTCAATAAACCATTGGCCTTAGGTGCTGCCCATTGGTCAGAGGGGCAGCAAGTGGTCCTCCTTTGGGCACGGCTGACCCGAACTGGAGGAGAAACTTGTGGAACATGTCATTGGTTTGCAGCAATTGGATTTGGAGGTTGTTTACCTACGCTTTGGTGGCGACGCCTCAGGGTTCTGCAAAGCAATTGGTGGAGGAGGCAAGGCCCCTCTTGTCGATGGAACTTGACCATTCTCCTACTGGAGGTTCTCTCCCTACTTCGGATGAAATGAGCCCATGTGGGGCATCAGTGGAGGAAGATCCTCGATATTCACTTGCCCTGCTTGATTTCCCTATCTTCCTTAGCCCCTTTGAGCAGTGGGAGGAGGAGATATGGAACATCAACTATGCAGATTCATTGTTGGTGGCTTGATTAGTAAAGTTTTCCACAGACGATGCCAATCTGCTATGGCAAGAAATTTTTCTAAACTGTCTATGGAACCTGCACATAGGAGAAAACATAAGAGAGTAAGCGTCGGGCTACTCTGGCGAGGGACTCTCTAATGCATAAGCCAACTTTCTCTGCAAATAGAAATTCCAGTAAGAATGGAAACGTGTTGATCCCTTTGAGAGGAGGCTTACTTGTCTATTTATTACTAAGGTGTGGCGGCAACGAAGAGAGTCCCAATTCGACATGCTTCCTAGCACCGGTAGAAGTCCGTATATAGCAAGAGTTATATTAGGAGAATGATCGGGGGATGTCTCAATTATGGGAGATATGCGTTCTTTGCGTATCCAAGGAGACGTGAGATATCCTCCTCCTAGGGATGGTTTGGAGTCCTTTTGAGAATCCTTTCCTGATCAGGGCAGGTCTGGTCCTTGCTTGAAAGTCGCGTATTAAATTAGGAATATCTTATAAGGGGCGTATTCCATTGAGGAACCCCTCATGCATCAAGTGCCAGCGACTTGAGGTTGGTGATCAGCTTATTCGATCAACTAGGATTTTCTGGTTTGGTGGCTGATCCACTCATCCCTGGCGCACGACGATGCACTATTATTGCTAGGTTTCAAGGCACGTACTGGCTAGCCATTCGGTCGTGATTCTGGCACATCCTTGAGCTTCTAAGTGCAGTTTAGTCATGGCACAAACACCCACATGCGCTAGTCTCATTTGTTGAAGTGGGTTAGCCAATCGGTGATAAGTTCCATTGTTGATGTCGATCGGCCGAGTTACATCCGACTTAAGTAGGAATCGCCTACAAGGAATGTGCCTCGGATGGAGCTAGAATGTTCATCTAGGTATGGAATGAGGGCATCTATACTGGCACATGCCCTGTCGCTCGGTCACACAAACTAATAAGGAATCTAAATGCCCTCCATTTGATCAATGTCAATTTATTAAAAAAAATCATTTATTAACACTTTTTTTAAGATAAATTAATGGCTAAAAGGTATCAGTGTTGCACATTGTTTATGCTAATATCCCCCCCC
>NW_024870465.1:270442-277130 GCF_013358625.1 Macadamia integrifolia | reverse complement strand
TACCCCCCCCCCCCCCCAACCCAAAAAAAAGTTTAGTCAAATTATTGTAATGAATTAACTCCACCTTCCTATTTACACAACTTCTCATTACATACATAGAAAGCAATTTATCCATTAGACACCATTTTCAAAGAAACCTTGGAATATTTGTCTACCGTTGTTTATTGAAACCTCAACTCTAGTAACTTAGCTCAGGTTAGGATACTGTTAGGAATAGATGAAATAGGATGCGAGAATTTAGAATTTATATGAATTTCTTTCCAAAGCATTGATCAGGTGGATGAGTTTTTATCCTAACACATTTCAAAATTTCAAAAATAGAATGAGCATCAAAGAGATCACTTTATCCCATTGAATCATAGGCTCCTTCTATTAATTTTCATCATTTGATTCGTAAAATTGAAGTTGAAGCCCGTAGCAAGCTTCAATTCATGGTCTTTTCTACATTTCTCAGCCTAGGCAATTCTAGGCAAACAAGATTATAACTAAAAGGAAAAAGTTTTCCTTCACTAGTGGCTGAATGATGGGATGGTTCAGATGTGACTCCATCAATCCCCACCTCTCTCCCCCCTATTGCACGTTGTCGATGGGCCATGGTGAATGTATTCCCTTTCACCGTGGTCTTAGGGAAACTCGATCCTAAATAAAAACTTGGCATATCAAGAAAAAAGAAAAAACCCAGGTCAACAGAAAAAGCACTAGATTAAAATAAGAGCTTCAGATACATCATCAATATTTCAAAGAAAGCATCTCTAGGTCAAAAGAGATAACTTGTTCTAAATAGAAATGACCAGGCCAAAAGAGATCATTTGTTCTAAATAGAAATAAAGATTTGAGTGTATTAGAGTTGATTTAGAGTTATCCCAATCAATGACAAGTTTTGAGAAAGTCGTTTGAGGTAGTAGTATGGCCATGTCCAATGGAGGTCTGAGGATGCCCTATTAAGGAGTGACCTGATTTCGATTGAAGGAGCGAAAAAATCTAAGGGTTGCCCTACAATGACCATAGAAGAAGTTATAAGGAATGGCATGCATAGTCTAGGCCTTGTCCCAAGTATGACATTAGATAGAGTTGACTGGAAGACAATGATCCATGTAGCCGACCCCATCTAGCTGAGATTTTCCTAACTTGCTGGGTTGTGCATGCTCTCCTTTACTCTCACCTCCCTTTTCATTTCATTTATTTTACATTTTGTTTTACTCTTTATTTGACACGGATCCATATAGTCGACCCCATTAAGTTGGTATAAGTCTGAGTTTGTTGTTGTTGTAGAATGAAAAATTGAACAACAATACTATACATAAGCAAATTTCTGCCATTACTCCTCCTTTAGATTATACAATGCCAATATTGGCGAATTAGGAGTTCTAACTTGAACAAATAAGCAACAGAAAGAGGAGAGAAAACTTGCCCCCATGACCCCAACCAACTGATTGACTCGTCTGTTTCTCAATCAATAATATTTGTTCAACATTAGGTACATATAACGATTAAGTTCCTAAAGTAATAGTTTCTTTACGATTTAGTTTCTCCACTTCAAAATATTGAATAATAGATATATGGGTATGAAAGTAATTACTGTCATCATTCCAGTTCATCGAAATAACATACAAAAAGAATCTTGATCACTGGTTGAATGTAAAAATATTTTAAGATCTAATGATTAATAAATAATAATAATTTAAATTATTTTGTAAACTATTTATTGTAAAAATACTTTAAGATCTAATGATTAATAAATAATAATAATTTAAATTATTTTGTAAACTATTTACAAACCATGCCATTGAGTTTGGAAACTCTATCTTATCACAAATCAGATATCTATCTCATCTCAAGATATTCACCTTATTTAGGAAGTAGATTCCTTATTGAGCATCTCTTTTATTTGTAGACAAATATCATGAATCTATTGCACAAATATATAGCTAGGGAGACATCAATCATTATACCAAAACGTTTCAATATTCAGCTACAACAATTAAGACCTCCTAGGTCTTGAGACTAATCGTAAACCAATAATGAGAATAATATTCTTAATAGTTGAAAGTAATCCCTTGAAGTTCATGCGATCAATTCAATGCACATAATTATGAACACTCACATTTCACCATTCTCATCAACACACAATGCGAACCATGAACAAAGAGTTTAGTTTTGTCCAGATTTGCAAACAATTTGAGGTATACATTTTTTTTTTTTTTTTTTTTTTTTTTTTGCTAAAGATTTATTTTGGGTTTGATGGACACATGAGTCCACAATTTAATTGTATGGCAGTGGCTAATCCAGTATCTGTTTCTAATCCGTACGTCCTTGGATGTGGCATCAACATTGCCTCAACATGTACATACAACAGACTCAAATTTTGAGTCTCCAACATCGAATGCCACAACTTGTGCTACTTACATCCATACATGATCCATATGGTTGGCTTACAAGAACAGGGTTTGGGGATTGAGTAACCATCTTTGTCCCCAGAAATATACAACCATCATATGTGAACTAAAATTGAGAAGATGTGCATGTTAGGAGTGTTTCATTAATAGGGCAAGCTCTTAGAACTTGAACTAATGACCAAAGACTTGAGCTTAGAAGAATCAGGGGCAGCATTTGCTCTCCTTGTAATCAATTCCATATTCTTGTCCAGACTTTGCTTCACCATACTCTTCATCAATTTCTTGCCTTCCCTGGTCTGGCTTTGGTTTATTGGGGAACCTATCATTATCCTTCCTGTTTGAGGCCCAGAATGTGCTCCAATTTTTGTTTGCCTTTCATCTTTGAACCATTGCAAAATTTTCAATGCTCTCTTCTGAGCCAGAGGACTCCCCAACAAAGCAACTTCAAGAAGAACAGGAACAATTCCTAACTGTGTCATTTTATTTCTTTGGGCTGAGCTTTGATGTGCTAGGATCATCAAAACATAAGCAGCTAATTCCTGGCATTTGGGTTTCTCTTCCCATGTCATAATCTCAATGAAGCTCTTTGGCACCATGGGATCATTTTCAATGGCTTTCTTACCCATCATGGTCACCACCAAGTTCCCCAAAATTGCAAGGGCTTTCTCACAGGCATCTTTATCCGAGCATAAGCTCAGTAGTGTTGGTACTGCACCATTAGAAACCAATGGTCCTATGCTATCTAACATAGTGGAGAGGTTGTATAGGGTCCCTAAGCAAGCTTCCTTGGCTTCAATTCCTGCCTTTGAATTAAGGTTCCCAATGAGAAATGGAAGCATTTTCGACGATTCAACGGGGAATTGAGTAGTAGCTAGAGCAGAAATAGAAAGCAGAAGCATTGCAAATTCTTGGCGAAACGATTCATCTAGCGTATCGAGGTTGCTTCCCGGCAATTTTGAAAAAATCCCTGCCTCCACCATGAGAGCCTTGTTGCTGAAAAACAAGATAGAAAATTTCAAACGAGGTTGAAAGCAAGACAAATAAGGTAGAGATTAGGATGGTTTAGTTTGGTTTGATTTGATAATTTTTAAAAGTAATTGAGACTAAAAGACATAATTTCAAACAAGGTTGTTTGAAAGCAAGACTTTGGTATGGTTTAGTAATTAAAAGTAAGATTATATGAAGAACCATAAGAACAAGAAGATAAGATTGGTTGGTGAGAGATAAGAGATAAGTCAATGAGGCACTCAAAACTAAATTTTTTTTAAAAGAGAGAGAAGGTGAACTACTCCAATTTTCAAGATTGTCTTCTGCGCCAATGGAATCTGAACCACCACACTAAAATCTTAATGGTTTCTTACCTTATAATGTCAAACTATTGAAGATTAAGGATAGGACTAACATGTGGTCTCTGGGACCTTGGTCGAGAATCCAGACCCCACATTAACGGAGACCCTTAAAATCCATAGCTTTAATTACCTTGTCTCTAACAATTCTTATTTTAATTACTAAATTTAGTTGGCATCAGCTCGGCACTAACAATGCCTCTCTGATTTCTACTAAAAAAAAAATGGCCCTGACACCAATTGGTTTTTATTAGCACTAAAGCTCCATTCATTCAATAACTCTTAGAAAGAGTAAGGGTATTTTGGTCATTTGATAAATTTCACCAAAAAGAAGATCTCAGTGACTGACTTACAGCCTATTCAAATCTCCGTCGATGGCGGAGAACGATGGTAACCGGGGATCACTGATTAAATAAGAACATAAAATTACTATTAAACAGATGCAGGGGTGCGTATTGTGTACGTCGCAGGTTATGATCATTTATCCCGCTGCGTATGTCCTACGAGTCTGGTGTAGGAAATGCTTAGACACAACCCCTGTTTTTCAGAGAATAATAGAAAACTTACGTGTAAGTGCCATTAGCAAGTTCAATTAACGCCTGAATCGCGAGAAGCCGGCGAGCCAACACGTCCGAGTCAAGCAAAGAGACAAGCGACGGTATAACGCCGAGACCAGCGATCGATTTCCTAGTCTTCAGATCCTCTCCGGCCAATCTCTTGATTTCTTTAATCGCAGCATCTTTATCTTCCAAGCTTCCGAAGTGAAGTTGTTTTACGGATCTCTGCAACACAACCAATTCTTCCTCTGTTCCGATGGAGTCTTCGATTCCCATAATCTTTGGTCCCTCTTTCTTTTCTTCTTTTTCTGCTCCGGCGTTATTGAAGCTATCGGAGGATCTGGAACGTTTTCCGGCGGTCTTCAGTTGAAGAAAGCGTCGGATGCGAGCAAAGAATCGGAGTTTCGTGGGGTAGGAATAGAACCATGGAGTAGAATCAGACATGTTTGATTGATGTTTGAGGAGGAGACAGAGTCTATAATTTTTATGGATTCGAACAATAAAGAAGAGGAATTAATAGATGAAAGTGAAACAGAGAGGGAGGGGGCGGGGGAGAGAGAGAGCGCGCGGGAAGGAAGGAAGGAAGGAAGGAGGGAGCAGAAGGCACATGCAGAAGCAGAAACGTTAAATTTTACAATGCAAAAAACCAGAGAGTGTTTTTAGGAGAGAGAATATTTGAAATTTGAATGACCGTCCAAAATGGAACGAGACAGGGAGTAGCAGACAAGAGCCCAAGAGCTCCTAATGGCCGTATTTTTAGGTTTAGTTTAGCATGCCTCCGCTGGACCGGATCTAGGACATCAATACTCCGGTCGAGCTGAACCATTTCTATATCAAAAAAAATTGTTATTATTATTATTATTATTTTTATTTTTAATGTATATAAGGATAAGGACAAGTGAGGATAAAATGGAGAATTGAAATATTTGGTTGTATTTATTGAGAAAATCAAGAAGAAAAATAAGAAAAACTTGGGAAAAATCATTTAGAATCAGAAAAAGAGAAACAATCTTTCATTCCCATTTCACCTAGGCTTAGTTTGAATGTTAAAATATGAACACAAAAAATAAAAAGAACTTTGGCATGCAAATATGCAATGATTGGCTTTTGTGTTTATCTTTTTTCTCAAATTAAAAATTTTTTTATTTTTTATTTTTTCTATTCATTTTCTTGACAAAAAAACTAAGCCCCAAGGATCAAGATTAATTAATCCGAACTACTTTACTTTATGCTAGACAATCCGTACCGATGGGGATTCAAGCACAACCCTGTAGTTACTTTTTGTTGTGCAATCAAATGGATGCTTGGTTTCATACTCGAGTAGATTCTCTCGATCAAAATGGGTCTCACACACACACACACATATATATAATTGGTCAAAAGAATGCTCCCTAGTCGTGTGGCTCATAGCTTAGACACAAAAGGGTGTGAAATGATGCCCTCCACCCCCAATAAAGTACAAAATTTCTATCCCTACTCACTAACATGTGCCTTCCTCATTGGCCACTACATTAGCTTAGGAACCACAATCAAGGAACATTTTTTTTCCCATATATTTGGTGGGAAACAGAATATTTCTTGCTTGTATAACCCTTGCATCAATATAGGAGCTAATGAGAAGATGTGCATGGAAGTCAATAATGGAAGAATTTTTTACGTTTCACAGAGATAGAAGCATCATTTTGCGATCATCCATATTGTACATATGAGGACGAGAAGTCGTGAACCATCATTTCAGTCCAAAAGTAAGGATCGGAAGTGGACCAGAGTTACAAGACTCACAACCAGCTTGACCCCTTTGTCAAAATTCGATGGGACCTACTAGCTAGACGGAACATTATCTGGACATTGACTTCAATAAAACACTATATGAGATAATGACAAGGTCAATAATATTTGATCATCCAGACAGATTGATTAACTAAGTGATCACAGTGTCGTATATCAGACGACTTGAGGCTTAATGGTTAAATATGTTTGTTTAAAGACAATTCTCATTGTATCAATCCAAGTCAATGAGGACCAAGGGATTGAAGTGCCGCAATCCACGGCGGGCTCCACATGTCATGATATTCTTCTATTTGATTAAAGTTCTACGTGGGAATAAGATTATAAATACATCCAGAATCAGGTATTCGATCTAGTTTGGTTTTGGTTCGTTTCTAGAGAGTATTGGCGTGATTCAGAACTCGATCAAGTCCCACCTTAGTTCTGAAAATTGTTACTTGTATCGAACATGTCTGGTTTCGGTATAGTTTCAATTTTTATTCTGTTACAAAATTTTTTGGCCCTCTTTTGTATCATTTTTTTATTATTATTATTTTGATTCACAAAAATGGTTTTCACTGCATTTAGTATCATTTATAAAGCTTGTTTCTATTTAAAAAAA
>NW_024870465.1:262682-270422 GCF_013358625.1 Macadamia integrifolia | reverse complement strand
CTTGTTTCTACCCAAAAAAAAAAAAAAAGATCAAGAATCATGTATGTGTTTTGGCCAAAATTGATTTACACGTGCTTAAAGTCCCAATATGGAGGGATAAAGTAGTCATTTGCTTTGTAATTAGAAATCCAAACCCTTACCCCTCTTCTTCAGCCCAAAGTGGAGAAAGAGAGTTATAAGGAAGATGAGTGAAGATAATCTTAAATTATTGACCGGATGTGTTAAGGAGCTGACCGATAATCAAATTGACCAAAAAAATGACAACTTTGTATTAAGGAGTTGATCGGTCAGAATAACCATCATGTTGATTGAGCAAACTGACCGAATAACACTTTACGGTCAGTTGACTGATTGTGGCTTTTACAGTCCACTGACCATTACGACTTTTTTACTGTCAGCTAACCGATTGTGATTTTCTACGGTCAGCTAACCGTTGCAACATTTTTATAGTTAGATGGCTGAGTGGTATTTTCTATGGTCAGGTGACCATTGCAACTTTTTACCGTCATCTAATTGATTCTGATTTTTTGGCCAGCTTGATCGACCGTCAATCAACATAGTTTATACAAACGTGGGTTAATTCCATGGAAGCTACAAATTCATGGCTTAAACAATTTAGACAGTTACAACCAGTTAAGGGAGTGCACTTCCAATAACTACCCCACTAAGGAGGATATGGCACATAGGTTCCTGCAGTTACGAAACTGCCAAAAGAGCAGAATCTTGCAAATAAAACTATAAAAGGACTATAGTCCAAAGTTTAGAATTAGAGATGGAGTAGAATTCTTACGTTCGCTTCTTTTGAATTTTCAATCCACAGGGTCTATCCATTAAACTCTCGTAACTTGTATTCAAAGCCTCTTTTGAGGAATATAATACGATTTATTCTCTCATTTTTTGGAGGTTTTGATTGTTGAAAAGTCCTTGGAGCAATCGGGGCAAGATGAGAGCCCAAGTTGCTTAAACGAAGTTAGATTCAATATTGAATCCGGTTAAGAAGGATTCTGGCACACCCGCACACTCATTGATACGATCAACTGATCGTAACATAGAGGAAGATTTCGTGCCTACAGATACCAAACTATTTCTCACAAAAAACCATTTTTGTCAAGTAGTTACCAAACTATTTTTAAGTTTTGATAAAAATATTTTCACTAATAACTTTTATTAAATAGATAAAAAGAAAAATGATAAAGAGGGCTTGATTCCTACACGGTTTGTTTCCAGTTTCGATTCTTGTACTCGGTTTATATTATATATCTACTATATAATATAGTAGTGTTATAAAATCTAATACTATTATTAATATTATAGTGTGGTGAGATATCATAATATATTGGTTAAATTCGGTTTGCTTTCAATTCCTGTTGAATAAAAAAAAAACTAAGTCCCGCCACCGCTCTATTCCTTAGTTTTGGATTGTAATCATATTTTATTCGGTAAAATTTCATCCCAATTGTTCAATTTGAAACTGATTTTAATTTGACAATCTTATATGTGAAGGTAACTACTACTTATAGAGACTTTCCATGATCAAGATGCAACCAATGTGAGACTAAATTCGGTGGTACAACACTGACTTTATATATATATATATATATATATATATATGCTCGAAGATGATGGACCAGGGAAATGAAAACGACCATTGGAATGAAGATAAAAATGGGTGGAACATGGAATAAGGAATCCCAATCCAATAAGGGTGGTGATGTGTCGGATTCCACTTCCCTAGCTCGTTGTGTTGTCCACTGCATATGTCTTCATCTGATTTCAGCTCTTGCCACGAATCAGAACCTGCCACCCCAACTTTAATTCTTGTCAGAAAGAAAGAAACGGGTAAATTAGCTGATTTAGCCCACGTGTGAAAAAATTCTCTCCAGTGCTTGTGGCTGTTGGTGTGGTATGAGGTGTTCCACTTCCATACATTGCCACAACTATATGGAATTAGAGCCCCAAATTATAAAGATTAGGCCTAAAACTAACTTCTAAATTCTATCTCCTCGTTGTGACACTTGTCATGAGATTCAGATACTGACACTTAACCAGATTGTGATTCGTTTTTAAAGACCTTAATCCTAGATCGGACTGGAAGGATCTTAAGGGGTAATGGTTAAGATAATAGGCTCTAATAACAAAATCCACATGGTAACCCACATATATGGCTAAGCTATTCATGATAAGTCATATATCATGCGTTCTCCAATTGACACATAATGGATGTTCCACTAATGGTAGTTTGGAAGGTAATGCTATATTATACGAAATTAAACCCACTATATTGATTTTAATGGTTTGAGACTTCTTCCTATCTTCGTGTGGAGAAAGGATGTTGATGCCCTCTCTTTCCTAAGAAAGTGAAGAGCTTTTTGGAGAATTTAAGAGGGGATTTTCACCCATCTGTTTTTTGGACCACTTTAAGTCTTTTAACTATATATCAAATCTTTTTGATAGTTGAAATGTTCAAATCTAGAGACCTATTAGTGAATATTATGGTGATCCTTGAAATGCTTTTATTTTATTTTATTTTTTTGAAAATCCTTAAAATTCCACTATCGATATTTCCGAGAAATGATACCCTAATTCGGAAGAGCCCCTAATAGATGATTCAATGTCAAGACCTTTTATCACATTCTATGCATTAGAACATGAGTGACGCATCATCTTCAATATAATCGTCTTCCTCAATAAAAGTGGTTCAATCAGTTGTGGAAAAACAAATTTCATCCTCAAACGTTACAAGAAATTAAATACTTCTCTTGGAGTGCTTGTGCAAATGGTTTAGCGACAGCTTTAGAATCATCTCACTGCAATATTCTAGTAGAGACCTTAGTTATCAATTTGTGAATTATTCGCCGAACCGAATTTTTTCGAATTAAATCAAAAAATTCGGACCGAATCCGAATTAAAAATAAAATTCGGTAAAAAACGTGCTTTTTACTAATTTGAATTTAAAACACAAATAATTCGGGCTGAACCGAATTAAACCGAATTATTCGGTACACTTAAACAGTATTTAAAAAAAACAAAAAAGTTGGGTGTCCAATCATTTACCTCCCACCCATCCAGTGGCTGGAAAAATTTGGACATGCATCCCAACGTCTGCCAACACCTGGGAATGTGTGCCCAAGTCCTCTTAGCTAATGGGTAGGTGGAAGGTAAACGGTTAGAGTTGGAGAGAATCTATTTCCTACTTCAAGTTATTGAAGATAGTTGGGGCCATTTAATTGTCCAATCTGATAGTAAAGTACTAACCGCTATCCTCATAAGCGAGCAAGACTCAACCCCCGATAACAATGATTCATATTATCTAGGATATTACTTATTTGGCATCTAGTTTGGAATCATGTACTTTCGCTCTTATTCCAAGGGAGGAAAATAGTATGACTAACTCCCTTTCCAGGTGGGTCTGGTCCTTGATGTATAGAGATGTTGGGTGCACTTCCACTCAATGGCTTCTTGAAGCTCGTAAATCAGAATCCGTATGTACTACACATTTTTATCTATAAAGCTTTGTTTACTCAATAAATATATATATATATATATATATATAAAACCCTATTAGTTCCTACTCTTGGATACTTAAAGTTGTAGTAGTAATATTTCTTCTTTAATCAATCCTCTATTCTTTTTTCTACCTTGGCTTGTGGTGGCTTTATGGTTTCTCACTAGATAGGTGGTCCTTGTCATTCTTTTTCATACATGGAGAGGAAATTAAGAATTTTTAGTATACCGGTTTTCTACATGTTGCGTTAGGAAATTGCATCTAGGTTGTTTCTGGACCCTGCATAGGAGAACAGACACAAGATAGTGGTGATGTTTGTGACAAAGATATTCAGGCCATCATAGATCATGAATTACGTGGCGGATATCCTGCACATCCTCATCCGCCCTTGCAAGGGGAGTCAAAGTCGCAACCTTCGGGTATCGTCTTACCCTAAGTATGCAAAGTTGAGGTAGGAGACAACGAACATCTCCTACAACAAGGTGAACCTGTGGAAGACTTGGTGCAAGTCCCACCCTCAAAGAGGAGCCAGACTAAACAGTACAACTTGGAGCCCGGTTGAACCAGGCCTGAGTGTAGAAGATACTCCATTTTCTCAGGGAAAACGTGGACATCATCGTGTGGTCGGCATAGGACATGGTGCAAGTCCCACCTTTAAAGAGGAGCCAAACTGAACAGTACAGCTTGGAGCCCGGTTCAACTAGGCCCCAATACAAAAGATACTCCATTTCCTCAGGAAAAATGTGGACATCATCCTGTGGTCGGCATTGGACATGCTTAACATCCCCAGGGATGTCGTTGACCATGCCCTTAATGCCAACCAAAGATGAAAACCGACACAACATAATAGAAGAAACTTCACTCCCAAATGACAAAAGATCATTAATGAAGAAGTGGAGAAACTAAAAGTTTCACACCTTATTAGGGAGGTGCAGCTCCCCATGTGGCTCGCTAATGTTGTAATGGCCCTAAAGTTGAATGGCAAGTGGATGATCTGCATCGATTTCACCAACCTCAATAAAGCTTGTCCAAAGGATTACTATCTGCTCCCTAGGATCGATCAGCTGACCGATGCAATGGCGGGCCACAATATGCGGACCTTCATGAATGCCTTTTTAAGGTATAATTAGACTAGGATGAAGGAAGCTGATGAAGAAAAGACAGTGTTCCTGACCGAACGAGACAATTACTGCTATAGAGCGATGCCGTTCAGCTTAAAAAAATACCGAGGCTACCTACCAGAGAATGGTGAATACCATGTTCTCAGAATGAATTGGGAGGAACACAGAGGTATACATGGATGATATGCTTTTTAAAAGCACAATAGCCGATAGACATGTAAGTGATTTGAGGAAGCCTTTGAGGTACAACGGCGAAACCAGATGAAGTTAAACCCCACGAAGTGTGCATTTGGGGTTACCTCAGGAAAATTCCTGGGGTTCATGGTTTCAAAGAGAGGGATAGAAGTGAATCCAAGCAAAATTCAAGCGATACAAGACATGACCCCATCGAGAATAGTCCGTGAGGTCCAAAGGTTAGCTGGTTGAGTCTCAACCCTCAATCAGTTCATCTCCCTATCTGGCGATAAGTACCTGCCTTTTTTCAAGATGTTGAAGAACTTGCAGCCCTCAAAAGATTTCCTTTGGACCTTCGAGTGCTAGGATGCCTTTGGGGCCTTAAAGACATACCTTGTGTCACCACTTCTTCTCGTCCGACCAAAGCCAGGTTACCAACTACACGTCTACCTAGTGATCTCACCAGTAGTCGTCAGTGTGGCCCTAGTAAAGGAGCAAGACAAGCAGTAGCGGCCCATCTATTATGTCAGCCATATCCGTATGGATGAACAGATGAGGTACCCTGGGCGGGAAAAAATGGCCTTCGCCTTGGTCATCGTCGCGTGAAAATTGAGATCATATTTTCAGGCCCACTAGGTTGTTATGCTCACCGATCCACCTCTAAAGAAAATATTACATAAGCTTAGTGTATCAGGATGACTTGTCTATTGGTCAATCGAACTAAGAAACATGATATTGATTATCAACCAAGATTAGGGGCCAAGCATTCACAGACCCCATAATAGAGTACCCTGACGGACAACGAAAAGGAGAACCAAGATGATCTAGTAACGTGACTTTGGACATTGTATGTGGTCAGCTCAAGTAATGAAACAGAAAGTGGGGTAGGGCTCATTCTGGCCAGCCTTGAGGGGTTCAAAATCCAATATGTGCTACGATTCACCTTTGCCGCCACCAACAATGAAGTGGAGGATTAAGTTCTAATAGTTGGGCTTAAGGTGGCTTGGGTCGTACAGGTAGAAGAACTCCTGGTACGCAGCGACTCCCAACTCCTTGTGAACCACGTAAAGGTAAAATACATGCAAAGGAAGCAAGGATGGCCAATCATCTAAAGGTGGTAAAGAATCTGACCACTCGGTTTGCTAAGTTCGAGATCCAGCAGATGCCCAGGGCATACAATGCGTCCACAGATGCATTGGTAAGGGAAATCTGGAAGAATTTTCTCATCTATCTCTTAATGGACAGATCCATATTAGGATTGAACTGAACCCTTGTTTTGCTAATGTTTACAGACTAACCAGAGAATTTACAGTAGGTAACAAGAATCTCATTAAGAGCCCTACCTTCAACTATAGTAGATTTACCAAAAAGGATGAGATCATCGGCAAACTCTATATGTGAAATTCTCTCACCACCCCTACTGATTTGACCCCCATGAATATGATTCTCCTCTATAACAATAGAAAACGAGGAATAAAGGACTTCGACACAAAGGACAAACAAATAGGAAGGGAGAGGGTCCGCTTGTCTGAGTCTATGAGTGGGTTTGAAAAAAGGCATGGCGCCCCACTTAGACGAATGCTCACTTGGGTATTTTCCACATAGAACATAACCTGCTCAACCCGATTATAATCGAAACCATAATTTAGTAGAGTTTAGAGCAAGAAGTGCCATTCCAGCTTGTTATAGGCCTTGTCAATACAACTTTGATGAAAAAGAGTCATTTCTGTCCTCTTCTAGTACTTTTGATTTTCTAAAGAAGCTCATTGCAGATGAGGACATTATCTTGAATGTGCCTTCCCTTAATAAATCCGTTTTGATTGAAGGAAATAATCTTGTTTAAAATGGGACAGAGCCTGTTGAGAATAATATGACTGATGATCTTGTAGATGAAGTTACAAAAATTGATGGACCTAAATTCAATAATGGATGATGTGTGCACCTTGGGGATAAGAGCCGCGATTTTTTTGGCTCATCTATAGAATGAATGCTCTAGTGTTGAAGAATTTTTTTATACACAATATAAGCTCATTCCCAATAACAACCCAAGACTTTTGGTAGAACACACTGGGGAATGGGAGCCCATGGAGAAGACGGTTGAAGTAATTTCTTGATCCGTGATAGAGTGATCGGCAACAGCTTATCTTCTGGAGAAACTCGACATCTGATATGAGAAAATTTCCTTATAAGTGATGGGATTCTGAGTTGAATATATATCTTTGAAAAACTCATTGATGGCTGAACTAATCTCAATTTCACCTGTAAGACACACATCACTATTATCAATGAAACTGATATTGTTTCTTGCCCTTCTTTTTCAAATAGAGAGTATGAAAAAAGTGAATGTTCTGATCCCCAAAATTTATTTAGTCCGCTCTAAACTTCTGCTGCCAAAGAATCTCTTCTTGGTGGGCTAATTTTTGAAGAGAAGTGAGGAGTTGTTTTTCTTGAAGGAACCATTGATCATTCCGAAGGTGAGGTTGAACCAAATACAAGGAAGATAAGGAACACTTAGGATGTGTTTGGTTTGCATTCTTGGAACACATTCTAGTCCTGGAATGCATTCTAAGGCGACAAAAATGGCGTTTGGTATCAATTCTCGTTCTTGGACTCTGGAATGCGTTAGAGAACGCTACCCTCTCCAGAATGCTCAAAATGATCCATTCTGCGTTCTGTGGAAAAGAGGGAAAAACACATTTGGAAAAGAGGGAAAACACATTCTACATAACCCTCGGCAGCCAGACCTGTGAGCTGAGGTTTCTTCAGCAAGAAGAACCTTTGAGCTTAGGGAGATTCAGCGAGATTCAACGAAGAACCTGTGAGCTTAGGGAGGTTTAGGGAAGAAGTTGTGATTCCTTCAAAACGATTCAACGGATTTCTGCTTCAAGGTCAAATTCTCTCTCTCTCTCTCTCTCTCTCTCTCTCTCTCTCTCTCTCTCT
>NW_024870465.1:262414-262529 GCF_013358625.1 Macadamia integrifolia | reverse complement strand
ATTTGTAGAGCTTGTTTCTATTTAAAAAAAAAAAAAAAAGATCAAGAATCATGTATGTGTTTTGGCCAAAATTGATTTTCAGTTATTTTTGTGTTGAACTTTAATGATACACGTG